>NC_133618.1:252095568-252243068 GCF_048593235.1 Sminthopsis crassicaudata
AGGTTATTTACAATCAAAACCAGACAAATAGAACAAATATGTTTGGTGTTTTTTAAGACAAGCCACACTATATTAATATTATAAACAATTAAAAACAATAGCATATGAGCCCAATCAGAAAAACAGAGCAATTAAGCAATAAGCAGGGAAGCAGCAATTGTTGACAATAACCCTGATAAAAGACTCTCAGCATTCTGTGTTTCTTTCTTTTTCTTTCTCTCTACCTTTAGCTTTGCTCATCTCTCCATGTCACTGCCTCCTCATTGTGTAGACTCTCTCCTTTATTCCTCCTTCCCCTCTCTCCCTTTTTTCTCTCTTTCCTTTTATCTTCCCACACTCTCTGTCATGGTGATGCTCTCTTTGTCTTCCTGAGATGGATGAGAATAATTGCTAAAGTTTGTTGTTGTTGAGTTGTTTTCCCTGTGTATTTATTTGCATTCCCTGATTGCTGCCTGGTCTTTGGTGTAGAGACCATAGAAAGAATCTGTGTCACAGATTCAATAACAAATTGATACTGAAAAAAAAAATTTATTAAGGGTTTCTGTTCTCAAGAAGCTCACATTTTAATGGAAGAGAAATAATGTGCAAAAAATTGTATGTATTGTATATATACATGTATACATACATATGTGTGCAGTGGGTGTATATATGTGTATATATATATATATATATATATATATATATAAAATTATTTTTTGTGGAAGGTAATCAGAGAAAAAGGCAGCACTGAATAGTTTGCTCCCTTCTGTCTATATCATTACACTCTAGAAAGCATAGATAAATATTAACCTCTTCCCCTGTGAAAATGGCTATTTCCAATTCTTGCATGCCATTTTTCATGGTATCTCATTGTACCAATACACCACCAGAAGAGAAGTGAGGGGCCTTGAGTCCTAAAGTCAGAATTCACAGAACTGGAAGGGCCTTTATAGATCAAGAAGCATTTCCCTACTTATAGAGAGGGAATCTGAAATCTAGAAAAGGGAAGGAACTTATGTGTTTGTGATGAGCCATTTCTATGCCCACTCCATTCTACCTGGGACCACCACCAGCTATTTTTGAGATATCCTGTGTTAATGAACCCAACTTCTGTCCTGAGTAATATGGAGCTCTGATTAGCTGCATAATGCTACTGATCTAACAAATGAGAAAAGTTAGGTAAGATCAACTACCATCAACCCAGTGTGACCAAGATCCTGATAGTCCTGAGTTGAGTTGGTGTATATATATATATATATATATATATATATATATATATATATATGTATATGTATATGTATATGTATATGTATATATGATATGAAGGTATTTTATGTCAGCATCTGAGAGCTGTTTAATTATTTCAGTTATATCTGACTCTTCATGACACAATTTGGGAATATCTTGGCAAAGATACTAGAGTGATTTGCCATTTCTTTCTCCAGTTCATTTTGCAGATGAGCAACTGAAGTAAACAGGGTTAAGTGACTTATCAGGGTCACATAGCTAGTAAATAGTAAATAAATAGCCAGATTTGAACTCAAGAAGAGGAGTCTTCCTTACTCCAGGTCTGGCATTCTAAACACTGAGTCATCTATTTCCCAAGGTCTGGGAGTAGATAATACCAAAAAGAGGAAAGTACCTGAAAAGAGAATTTAAAAAAGCTTTTCATACTTCATGGTTTTGCTAACCAAGACTTCAAGAAAATAAAGAGAAAGAGGACACATTTCTTTTCAAAGAAATTGTTTGTACCCAGATATGTGTGTAGATAAAGGAAACAGGCACAAAAGAACTGAAAAATGTCCTTAACAGTGGAAAAGTAGTATTGCATTTTGTTATCTGGAAATAACAAGAACAAACTGTATATATATTGTTTTATAGGCAGTATTGCTCTTAAGCAACCTAACAATGCCTTAAAATGTCTTTATCTGGGGAAAAAATGTAAAATGATTATATCTCAATCTACCACTGAATCTTTGATTTCATCAATATGGATATTTTTGCCAACAACCCAAATTGCAATCCATCAAAGCCTGCCCACCTTATTTATCTTTTCATAAACATATTACAGGAGTTCATCCAATAGTAATTATTACAATTCATGATGGAGAATAGGAGATAGAATATAATAAATTAAGTATACATATGTCATTTATGTTTATGTAAAATCATGTAACTATTCAGAATATACCCAAATATAGTTAGAATGCTAGAATAATTGATGTTCCTATATAAAACTATTCTCTACTTAAAATATGCTATGAACACAATAATGTCAAGAACAATTCATACAAATCATGACATAAAATAAATTAGGTAGTTCCTGTAATTTCAATATATCATTTGTTCTTGAAAAGTACAAAATCCTTAATGCAGGTCAAGAAAAGATAGAAACAAAAGGCTGATTCAGCTTAATTCTAGAGTCACATTGGACCATGGAACTAACATGAAATCTGCAAATACCTTGGTATCCTCTAGCAAGACACTAAGTGTAAGGATTTCATGGAGAAATCTGTGGCTGAAAGTGATAAAAAAAAAATTTACAAAGATTTACTGGCTTTCTGATATCAAAGATGAATGGGAAGAACACATTTAAAGCAATTAGCATGGAATCTCAGGTTTAATGTACATTTGTATAGCTGTAAAATGAATCGTAGCAGATATAGAAAGCATCCTAACTGAAAAAAATCTGGATAAAATTTAGGAAATATAGATCCTAAGGTAACTATGGGAGATTAATACTTCTAAACCAAAGAGGAAAAAAAGGATCGATAAATATTTTTAGAACACAGGATAGACTAATCAAAAATCTACAGAAATATTTTAGGAAGATATGGACATCACTGCACTATAATAAAAGTTATTAAATTTGATTAACATAAATAAAACTAGCTTACTTCCCAAAGGAGCCTATGAAATGGCTAATATTCAAGAGACAAATCAAAGGGCCTTCCATGAATAACACAGGCATGATCTCAAATAATAATATGTCAATAAAGAAAAGTCAAATAAATATCTAATTCATAAAAGTATTTTGGAAAGATAAGAATTCAAGAATTTATGATGGAAATTTAGGCCATTGCTCCCAGAAAATACAGAAAGATTATCCTTAAAAAACCTAGACTTATAGAATAATGTAGATAATGTAAGGGAAAGATGAAGAAGATGCAGCACTTCTACAAAGAATTAGCACCAACTAAATGCCCAGCAAGACATTACCTCGGGGCTGAGAAGATACTTTCTTTTATGGGCTAACAAACAGCATAGACCACACTACCAATACAGACCTTTTCCAGTTTTTTTGTGATTTAGTGATCTTAGCTTTTTTGCTGTTCTTCAAATGAGACAACTCATCTCTGATTCCTTATATTTTCGGCCATCCCCCCAGATTTTCTCCCTCCTCTTCTCTACCCATTGGCTTCCCTTGACTTCCTTCCATTCCCCATCATAATCCTACCTTCTTCAGGAAGTCTTTTTCTGACTTCCCTTCATTCTAATGCTTTCCGTCTATTGATTATTTCTTATTTATTCTCTAAATAGCTTGTTTGTTTAAAGTTGTTTTTATATTGCCTCCATCAGTGAGCTTTTCTTTTTATCCCCAGTGCTTAGCACAATATCTGGGACACAGTAGTCATTTAAGCGTTTTGACACAGTAGATAAAAGCCCTGACCTGGAATCAAGAAGAAACTGAATTCAAATCCAGAATCAGACACTTAGAAGATATGTGACTGTGGACATACCACTTAACTGTTTGCCTCTTAACTGAAAAACAAACTGTAAAATGAGCTAAAGAAGCAATCAGCAAACCGCTCCAGAATCCTTGCCAAGAAAACTCCAAGTGAGGTTGAAAAGGGTCTGACATGGCTTTTAAATGACTGAACAACATTAAGTATGTTTTAATTGATTGATTGATATCAAAATAGCCTGAAGAATCCAAGGGCCCATGACTTAGAGTCAAGACAACCTGAGTTGAAAACCTCCCACAATCAGTCCTCCTAGTGTGACCCTATGCAAGTTATTTAAGCTCTGTGCCTCAGTAGCCTCATGCGTAAAATGAGGCAACTGAACTTGGCAGCTTCCAAGGAGCTTCCTAGCTCTATACCTATGATCTAATAAAGCAGACCATTATTGCAGACCAAATCATTACCCACAGTTACCCAGCATGCCATTGATTCATAATGTTTATAAGGACGGGGCTTTGAACAGATGTCACCATCCCATATTCTCATTCCTTCCAAGCTACTCAGAATGAAAGGCTTTCCAAATATAGAAACCTAGCCAAGGAGATCAAAATTATGTGAAAACAGCATGAGACACATATCATTCCCTGTTGTCTTATCTGCTCCTGGAGTTGTTTCAAGGATGTTTGCAACGAGCCTACAGAGAGGGAGCTTACATCCTAACACTTTTATTCAACTACAAAAAGCAGTTATTTTTATCTACCTTGCTGTACTCCATGGAACACTGAATATAAAGGAATAATAATGCCAGGACAGCAATTTGTCCCAAGACCATTTTTATACAAGCCCCAATGAAAAGGATGAGAATGAAATAACAACAATGCTCAAACTAACAACTCAAACATAAGTAGTACTTTTAGATTTGCAAAGCACTTCACATAACTTATCTTATCTTCCTACCCATTTTTCAGAAGAGGGAGATAGTACTCAGAGAGGCTAAGTGACTTAGTCAGAATCACACAGCATGAGGTAAAATTCAAATTCAGGTCTTCCTGACTCTATATTCAAACCTTTAGACTAACTTGGCAAGAGAGATGAAATGAGATAGAAAAGCTTTAATTGTTATTGATCCTTCATTTTTGAAGAGAATTGATGACATCATGGGACATGATGTCTTGACACATGAGTGAATTGCATTTAAATGAGCCAGAGTTGCACAAAATCCTAAGTCTCACTCTCTCTTCCAGAGTCATCAAAGTCCAATGGCAAGACAAAAGTAAGGATGACTGACCTTGTACCAGGATGCAGCGTTTGATTTTGATCACTTCAGGGTCTGACAAAGTTCTAAGTCTCTGTAGTGTCTGCTTCCTAGTAATTGGAATGAATTGTTCTAAAGTACATGTTCTTCCAGGGGAAGAGAATCCCCTACCTCACAAGGGATTTGAGACCCTCAGCCTAGGCTACCCTGTCACCCAGGTGCTTTTATTTGCCTGTAGCTACTGCACATGCTATGGCTTCTTGGAGCCACAGGTGCTAGGTGAATGTGCAGCCATGAGAAGGGTTTGGCAAACCCTCCCCCAACATCCCATAGACCCTGAATAGATGAAAGAAAGAGAGAGAGAGACAGAGACAGAGACAGAGAGACAGAGACAGAGAGACAGAGAGACAGAGAGACAGAGACAGAGAGAGAGACAGAGAGACAGAGACAGAGAGACAGAGAGAGACAAAGAGAGAGACAGACAGACAGAGACAGAGAGACAGAGAGAGACAAAGAGAGAGACAGAGAGAGAAATAGGTAGACATAGATTTATAACTAGAGGATATAGATAGATAGATGAGCAACTATACACATACCCTGCCATGTAGACATAGATATGTATGTGTGTGTGAACATTTGGTTTCATGACATATGGAAAAATACCTTTAGATAGCTAACTTTGTATTGATGACAGCAATCTCTGGAATATTGCCTCCTAAATGAGATCCATAATTAACAAAAAATCATTGAAGATCCATGAAAACTAATTGCATGAAGAATGTTTAATATCCAGAATACATATGGTAGGTGGTCCAACCCCCAAAGCTTGGTCTTTGGGACATAGTTTGAACAGACACTGCAAATGTATAATGAGCTGGATTTGGATTTAGCACTTAACAGAAGAATAGGACTTTGCTAGATACAGTTGGAAAGCTCCCAGTTTTTTTTTTAAATGATTCTAAGCTTCTCCCTGAAAAGATCCATTTTTGGCACTATGGTTCTTCTAGTGGTGTTATGTGACTGAAAGTTATGGAAGAAACTGAAAGTTGCTGAAAAATTGAATTTGAGGATCATCCAAAAAGCAGTGGAGAGTGTATGGTGAGTGTGAGTACATTGGGAAACATTACAAATGATGAATTACATAGGAAAAGTGGTATGAATGGTTTAGAAAAAAGCATTTGGCTTAGAAAAGCAAAATACTGCCTCAAAGTCTCTGACAACATGGAGGATGCATATGTCAATATGATGCGTGGGGAAATCAGGTTGTACTAAAGTAGAGAGACCAGGTGATGATGTATTGCTGAACAGAACAAACGTCTCCAGATAGTTCAAACTTCTCTAATCAGGATAACCAATACTCTGTATACAGGACAGAGAGGGAAGTTAAAACTGTTTCTTCACTTCCAGTTTAAGGAAGTAAAGCTCTAGTGATGTTTGCTTATTTAAAGAAAAATAATAAGCTTTCTAAGAACTAAAACAGATATCTCACCATAAGTTAGAGGACAATTGATGTGAGAGTTAATAGAAGAGTTAAATTTGAAATAATATTATAGTTTACTTTATTCATATTGCGATTTCTCTAAGTTATTTTGTTGTTTAAAAAAAGGGCATACTCTGGCTAATGAGCTAAACACATTAGTGGACTTATATATGGTTTTGAGATGATTATGACTCACAAAGTTTCTAGAAATTAAGTAGATAATAGGATCTTATGGATAAAGAGAGCTGCAATATACATATATACATATATATATATATACACATACACATGCCTATACATATATACAGATATATTTGTGTGTATGTATATGTGTGCATTGCTCTTTGGAAGATATAATCTTCTTCAACATTTCTCTGATTATTCATACCAAAGGAAGCTTAAAATGGGAAGTTAATGCTCCCTATTCTCATGGAAAAGCCCTGATGCAGAATCCAAGTTGAAAAGGGATTTCATAGAGGCTGTTCTTAAATGGCCCTATTTACAGTTTTAAAAATTGTGCTGGTTGCAACAAGCCATGAAGCATTGCATGGCTTCCTAGAGAAAATTAATAACAAGGGGCATAGCCGTCCATACAGGAAAAACATTAGAAGATGAAGATGATGGCATGCAATTAGGTAGAATGCATCTATCAGAATATAACTCTTGGGTAGATACTCAAGATGGACAAGTTGGGTCCAAAATTGAACAGGAGAGGGAATGAAAAAAAATGCTCTAAATCACTATTGATTAGCGAATGCAAATTAAAGCAACTTTGAGATACCAGGTGCCCATCAGCCATCCTCCACATGGTTTAGCCTGTCTGCCAAAATGGTTTGCCAGGATGTGGCCTCTGAACAGGACACAGTTCTTCCCAGATGGTGCCATCTCAGCAGAGATGTGCTTACTGCTCTCCTGTTCAGTTTATCTACAAGCTCTCTCTTCCACCCTGGAACGGTGACCAGCATTCTCTTTGCCTTGCAGCCATAAGCTCTGCTCCTTCTTGCCTTGGGACTGCAACCCAGATCTGAGAAAAGGCAATTGGCCAATCTCCCTCTGATCACTTGTCTGACCCCGTTACCATCCATGGGCTGAGAATTCTGAAAGTGGCCCTGCAGTTGCTGATGATGATTCAGGCACCCCGGGGTCTGCCCTGAGTTTGCTGGGGAATAACCTGGACTTCACTATCACCCTGCAGTAATAGGCCTTTCCTGAACTTTCTGCATTTTCTTGGGCAAGAAAATCGCTTCCCCTCTTCCGTTTGTGGGTTCTGCTGCTCCAGGATGGGCTTTTAGTTTAAATTGTTTGGAGGACGGTTTTGGAGAGCACAAGGGAAGGGGAGATTTTGGATGCTTGGATAAGTTGACTTACTTTGCCAGTGTACTTTCCAAGGCTAAGCACATAGGTAACATGATTGATGCAAGCACGCCCTGCCAGAGTTACCTCCATGTTTAGGAGGCTCCAAAGGAAGTTTTGGGTTTTTTTTTTTTTTTTTTTTAACTAGACTGCCATCAGACTGAAGGTCTACTGGGCCATTATGTCACCCTCATGGTTGTGTGCTTATGAAACCTGGACGCTATACCACTGTCACATCAGGAAACTGATTTGCCATGTTTCTCAAATGCCAAAAGTGTGTTTGCCTGCAAGACTATTTTACAGAGAATTTCCACAAGACAAGCGGTCACACGGAGATCAGCAGGGATACGGGGACACTCTCAAAGATCCCTCTGAAGAACATGGAGACACTGGCACAGTAGCACCTAGTAGGACATACCTGCCCCAGAGAAGGTCCTCACAGATTCATAGACTGCAGTCTTTGAGCAAGGCAGAACTGCAATAGCCCAAAAGAAACATGAGACACACAAAGTTAGCCACATCTCCCTCCAAATGTTGTAGATGCCATTTGTGCTACCATCTCTGGCAGAGCCTTCTGAGCTCCTACGGGTCTGATCAGCCAAGGTCAGTCACACTGGGCCTTGACCCCAGCCTGATGATGTGGTTTTGATGATCAATAACCATTCTAGTCTTCTTCCTAGTCAACCCATGATTCTCTGCGAGTGGGATACTTGCTTTGTGAATGTTCCCTCTCCACAAACCAACAGAATTTACGCGTAGTAGGTGCCCAAATCTTTATTTGCTACTTTGATTGATAATTTGTAGGACAACATTTGACAATATGCTGTTTTTTAGTCTCTGAGGTAGTTTTTTGGGGGGAGAGCACATGATTTGTGCACATGACTCTGATGTCTCCAAACACAAGGGATCTTTTCTTCTCCCTTGTTTATGCCTCCTCAGCACTTGCCCAAGGCTATGTATACAGAAGAGGCTCACTTTTTTATTTGGGGTCAAGAGAGGTATATGTTATGAGAGACAGACAGAGATAAGAGTAGAGTGTTGCATATGTGTGGTTTAATATCTTGATGTGCCAGGGGAAAAAATTCACAGAATCTGGAGTCAGAAGACACTACTTCTGTTTTGCTATTTATTACCTGGGCCTTGGTTCCTTCATTTCTAAAATGAGAGAAGGCCTTTCAATTCTAAATTTCTCATTGCATGATTTTTTGTTCAGCCGCTTTTCAGTCGTCTCTGCTTCTTGACAAAGATACTGGAGCGGTTTGTCATTTCCTGCTTTAGTTGATTTTACAGATGAGGAAACTGAGGCAAACAGAGTTAAATGATTGTCCCAAGGTCATATCGTTATGACTGGTCTGATTCTAGATTCGAACTCAGGTCTTTCTGAATCCAAGCCTAGCATTTGTTGCACTATGGTGCGCTGCTGATCCCATGGATTCTCTGCTATAGCAGAGCACAATACCCTCTTGCACTCTGATCTTTTCTTCTCTCCTCAGGCTTAAGCTCCAGGTTGAACAGAGATATTGCATCAGATGAGATGATGTGGCGGATGATCCAACAATTTGATTAAGAATCCATTACCTTCAGGCTCTGAAAGCAGTTCATGGAATAGACTGTGTCTTTCAGTGCTTACCTCAGACCTAAAGGAAAGAGACTGAATAGGCTATTCCAACTGCTAGGTGAATGAATGAAGATTATTTATTTTTGGAACCTGCAAAAATTCATTTAAAAATGACCTGCTATAGCTGATGGGCTCTAAACACAGTTGAATGATTGAACAACAATATTAATTCAAAGAGATTCTGTGATCTGCCATTTTGAAGTATGTTATTTCCAAAAGAGAGGGTCAAGCCACTTACAGAAGGGAAGATTTGACTTTCTGTGGGTTATATTTGCTAACTGGACCTGAGAGATAATTTTATTTAAGACAATGGAAACACTTCTTTTTTAGTTCAGATATAGAATTTTACCAGATAGGTCTTTGGACCTCTAGAGGAAGCTTGAGGAATAGCAGACAACTTAAATTCCATTCTTCTGTCTGGCCAAAGAAAAAAATTAAAGTCATGAGAGCACAGGCAAAAATGATATTAAAAAGACCTAATGTCACTCTTTTTCTTTCTCCCCAGGTGCCTCTACCATCAAAGCAAAGGACTACCCGTTAATTTAAGCTTAGTGAAATTAGACAGGGCTTCAAGAAAATAACTTGGGATGCATGGGGTAAAGCAGGGTAAGAGCTTTCAGAAGGTCTTAATAAAAGTACAGCTCATGGAAGACATACTCTCCCATTATTTTGCAGAAGTGAGAAGTATATGATAAAGAATCTGCATATGTTTTAGATTTCTTTTTCCATATACTGATCAGTTTTCTGATTGTTTTTTTCTACTCTTTTTTCTTTAAAAAAAAAATTACTTGTTATGTAGGATGTTTTTCTAGGAAGAAGAAGAAGAAGAGAGGCACAGAGGGACATTTTGGCAACATAAGAGGAAAAAAAAATCAATAAAATTTATTTTTTAAGTTATAGCTTACTTCCATTGATTTTGTGCTGGAGGCCCAAGACTGGCTGCCCAATTGCCCATCATCCCTCCAGCAACAGGAGGGAAACACAACAGGAAACGAATCATAATAAGCTTTATTTTTGTTATATTTTGCAATTTTATAAATTTTGTATTAATCATGTGAGGTAAAATAGCAAAAGTTTTATCATTTCCATTTTAAAGCTAAGGAAATAGGGCCAGAAAGGTTAAGTGATTTACCTTCAGTTACAAAGCTTATAAGTGTCATGGCTAGTACTTGAACTTAGCTCTTCTGAGTCTTCCATGACTAGAGTTAGGATATTTTACAAGGAAGTCAACATATTAAGTCTTCTCAATTTTGAAATCAGGGAATTTTTTTTTCTTGAAAAGCCCTGTCAAATCATCATTTGCAGGTTACTACCCCGATAAAATTTTAATCTAGACTTTAAAAAATGTTTCCATTGTCTTAGAAAAAAGTTATCTCTGAGGTCCAACTAACAGACATAACCCACAGAAAGTCAAATCTTCCTTTCTTTAATTAACCTGACCCACTCTTTTGGGAGTAACATACTTCAAAATGGCAATTCACAGAATTTTTTTGACTTAGTGTTGTTGTTCAGTAACTCAGTTTTGTTTAACTCTTTGTAAGCCCATCAACTAAAGCAGAGGAATACTGTCCATGGATTTTCTTAGCAAAGATACTAAAGTACTTTGCCATTTCCATCTTCAGTAGATTTTGACTCTGTTTTTTAATTAGTAGACAACACCAAAACATGACCCTCTTGATGCTAAAGTGATGATGAGACTCTCAGAACTTACTTAGGTTAGTCTTTACATGGCAAATACATCTATCATCAGAATTAAAATGTCTAGACGCAGAGATTTCACTGTTTCCCCAAGGAAGTCATTGATGAAGAGGAAGGCGCCATGGACACACTAAAATATTTGTAACCACACTTCTTGTGATTTAAAGGAAGCAGAAACAAAGTAGATGTCCACTAACTGGAGAAAAGCTAAACCAATTGTGACATGTGAATATAATAGAATATCAGTGTGCTATAAGAAATGATAAAAAAAAAATATGATGAATACAGAGAAGGATGGAAAGACTTACTGAACAAAAGAAGTGGTGACTACAGTAATGGAAAGTAAAGAAAAAACCAATTAAAATAAATTTACCAAATTACAATGAACATCCTTGACCCCCAAAAAAGAAATAGGAAAAAACATCTCCTTTTACTCTTTCATTAAAAGATTGATGGAGAGATGATAGGGATAGAGGAAGGAAGGGAAGAGGGGAAAAAGTCATCCGTGATAGAGGAGAAAGAGAAAAAGAGAAAGATAGATTAATGTATGGGAAGATTGATGATAGGGATAGACAGACTTGATATATTGATAAATGGATAAAAAGATAGATAGATAGATAGATAGATAGATAGATAGATAGATAGATAGATAGAATTTAACTATGTGTGTACAAGTTGTCTCTCCTTTCCAGTGAGGATTGCTTTTATTTTTTGTCTCTACACCTCCATTGCTTAAAAGTATACAATGCCTGATGTATAGTAAGTGCTTAATAAATGATTATTGAATTGAATTGAAGAACCTCTCTGAGCAGAGTCTAGTTCCCAGATGATGAACATCCAGTCCCATACTTGCCTTGTTTCCAATACATTAGGCCTACCAGAGATTGTGTTTCACTGGCATTATTTTCTTTTCCTCCAAAATAAAGAGGGGATAGTAATAGCATCAACTGCCCAGGGCTGTAATGAGGATCAAATGAGATAATATTTTTAAAATGATTTACAATTCTTAAAACATTATAAAAATGTTTATTTTTGTTATTTAACCCATAGCTACCTCCTAGCCAGAAGAGGTACCAGGATATTAAAGAATTTTAGTGAAGGGGGAAATTTATGAAGGAATACTGTTTCCTGGGTTGTGAACAGACAGGATCCAACTTTTTCTTTGTAAATTGAACAGATGGAATTATTTGTACTTCTGAGTTAGATGAGCTGTTTGTGTGTTTTGTCTTTTACCCAAGAGCAAATTGCAAAAAAGAAAGTGTCTTTCCTCTGGGCCCTAGTAATTAGCAAATATCCCTCCATTCCAAATTAACTGGAGGATGGGGGTGCAGGGAGGAGGAGGCAACAGCTTCAAAATGTCTGGTCTAGAAACACAGACATTCAGAAAGAAGCTTAACAATCAGGCTGAAAGTTGAACAATCATATTTGTTTAAATCAGGCTGAAATGTATGCTGTTAGCCCTTCTCAGGGGAAGAAACTAAGCAATAGTTGGACACATGCTGGAAATTAATATCACAGGGAAGCAATTAATCTTCCAACACATCCCATTTTCTTTCCTTGCACGTATTTTGGCTGAGGTCAGAATCTTGTCAAACTGATTTCATCCTTGTTTGGCTTTCCTGAATGTTATCCCCAAAGCCTCTCTTGCTCCAAGTATTCTTAAACACATGCAAATGTTTCTATTCAACCTATCATTGGGAAAATGAAACTTCTCCACCTGAACTGTCTATAAAATTGGTTTAATTAGGAGCAGGAAGCTGCACTTTGATGAAGAGTGATTATTATAGATTTGATAATTTAATGGAAGGAACCTTTAGAAACCATCTAGTCAAAATGCCATTTTATATATAAGGAAGGGAGTCCCAGATAATTTAAGCAACTTATCCAATGTCTCTCAGGTAGAAGAGCTAGGATTTGAATCCAGACCCTCAAACTTCAAATGCAATTTTTTTCAACTATTCATGCTGTCTCCCATTCAAAATGGATTCCAAGAGAGAAAATAGGAAGTGGAATGGACCTCCCTGACCCACTCTTCATTCCTCCCACCCCAAAGGTATCCTTGAGAGGCTTAATGGAGTTAATCTGGTAGATGAAAAGTCATAAAGGATGT
Organism: Sminthopsis crassicaudata; assembly: GCF_048593235.1. Classification (NCBI taxonomy): domain Eukaryota; kingdom Metazoa; phylum Chordata; class Mammalia; order Dasyuromorphia; family Dasyuridae; genus Sminthopsis; species Sminthopsis crassicaudata. Next base: position 252,108,745 of record NC_133618.1, read on the forward strand.
TACAACACAACATTTGGCAAGGAATTAGAAATGTCAGTGCTGACTAGTGTCACTCCTGATAGAGATCTGTATTATTTCACCAACAACCTTCTTCTTATCTTGCATCATTGTTCCCTAGCTTCATCCACTTTCTTTCACCCACATGAGGAATCAGCTGAATAATTTTTCATATGAAATGCTTGGCTCTGCTGCCTCCTCTGCATTTAAATTCCTCATTGTGAAAAAGATCCCTTCATTCTTTACATTGTTTTTCTTCCCTACTACTTTAAATAGCCCCAGACTGCCAAAGCTCACTCAGATAGAACCTCCATCCTAATTTCATTTTTACACCTGTCCAATTTCTCTCCTTGGACACTCTGACAACTGATGTGTAAAGGCATCATAATAATCATATATCCAGCTTCTAGATTGTTTTGTGCTGGCCTCCAGAATTAAACAATGAGCTAAGACATCCTCTCCTGCTTTATTTTCCTAGCTTTCCACTACTATTGCTACCGTTTTATACACACACATACCTACACTCACACAAATGCCCATGGGAACAGTTACTTAGATTGAGAGCTATCATGGTGTGTTGGATCAAACACTGAACTCAGAGTCAGGAAGATCTGGGTTCAGATCTTACCACAGAGACACTTACGTATGTATGGCTAAGTCACTCTCTATGACTCAGTTTCTTCATTTATTAAAAAAAAGAGGGAGTTAGAATCAATAGTCTCTAAACTTCTTTTGACCTCTACATCTATGAGCCCTTTTTTTAATCTACTTTGAATGTGATTCCAATAAACTTTTTTCAAGTAAATTTTACATCTCTGTTCTTTTATGTGGTCATAATGGATATTTATATATACATATATATATATATGTATGTATATATATATATGCATATATATATAGTCTGGATATTTATATTTGTTATTATAATTGTTTTTCAGTCATGTCTGACTCTGTGAGAGATGTAGGAGTTTCCTTGGATAGATGCTGGAGTGGTTTATTATTTCTTTCTCCAACTCATTTTACAGATAAGGAAACTGAGGCAAAAAGGTTAAGAGACTTGCCCAGGATCACACAGCTAGTAAGTGTCTGAGGTCAGATTTGAACTCCGGCAGATAAGTCTGTTTTCTTGATTCCAGGCCTGGCACTCTAACACTCTTCCACCTAACTGCCCCAATCCCACTTGAGTTGCACTAAAATTGAATTTGAAATAGAGATGATTATGGATTCTCAAAAACTATTTCAGTGATGTCCAAACTTTAGTAAGTTCTATTGAATTTGGATTGTTTAGAGCAGGGCTTCTTAAACTTTTCCTACTCATAAGCTCTTTCATCTGACCAATTTTTACAATTTTACCCTGGATATATAGGTTTATAAAATAGGTCTGATAATTTACTGATAATAAATCATAATTTCATAACCCTTACATTCAGTTGTATGAGCCCTATAGTTCTATCATAAAAGAGCTTATCAGAGGAAGATTGGCTACTAGAGGCTGAAATTTTTTTTTTGCTATACTAACTCATAAGATCTCTGACTGTAGGGAATGTAATCTTTATCAGTTGAGATAATAAGTCCACACTGATGAACTCACCGACCTTTTCCAATGTTGTAGAAGGTAAATACACACTTATGCATAAATTATATATACAAATACATATTTGTACATATACGTAATACATACATATAGTTATTGAGCACCTACTGGATTCCTTGTCCTGTGCTATTAATATTGTAAGAATAAAAGAAGGTATTTCTGCCCTAAGACATCTCACAGTTCTCCTGGAAAAAAGAGGTGGGATTGGATCTATGATTTCATTGATGTAGGGAATTTCCAATTTAGGAAACTCATTTTGTCAATGCAGGTCAATAGCTTTCTTGATGTATATATGCTGGCAAATATTCAGCAACTGGCACTCTAGCAAAATAAATGCATTGTTTCCCCGATGTATATGTTGGCAAATATTCAGCAACTGGCTCTTTGGGAAAAAAATGCATTAAGTTTAATTTGTATTATTAACATTTTCTCCATCACTTTCTTAAGTTTAGACAATCAACAGAAGAATAGATCAAGCTCTGATTTGCAAATATCCATTTTTAAAGTCTAATGCTAACAATTAAAATTTAACTGACTCCTACTTACCTACCTACAACTTAGAGTCTTAAAGAGATGCCTAAAGCACTGAAAAGTTCAGAGTTGTACAGAGTTCTCTGTAGAGAAATATGTCTCAAAGGAAGGATTTGAACTTAGGATTTCTTGCCTCTGAGGATAATTTTTTACCCACTATGTCATACTATAGGAAAAAAAGACTATCACTTAGCTAATAGAACAAAATTGTATATAAATAACAAATTGAGTGACAGACTACAATATATACGAGTTTGTATGAAAGAGGTCATCAACCTTTGCAATTTTCCTTGAATTAGGTCCCAAACTACATACACGATACCATTCGGCTACCCATTGGTGAAAAACACTGGATATGGATGGACTTGACTTATGTAGCAGATTATAGACTCTCAAAATCTTGACAAATTAAATCCTTTCTTCTTAATGGTATTCACAGTCATTTCAGGGAGGTAATATTTTCAGATCTGACTAATCTGAAGCACTCAACTAGCCTTAAGGCTCCTGGCTCAGCACAAAGCAGAGCACATAGAGAAACTCCATAAACCTCTGTTGAGTTTAATTGAATGAAGTGTCTTGAAAGTGTGCCATAAGAAATCCGTCATGGAGCTGAAGGAAATGTAGTATTTAGCTTAGGGAAAAGAAGACAGGGGAGCAAGCCAGTTTCCTTCCAGTGTTTGAAGAACTATCACCTGGAAGGGTGATTTATCCTATTTGGCCCCAGATAGGGAAGAATTAGAAACAGTAGAATGGAATTGCTAAAGGAATAATTGAGCCTGCTTGCGGTGAGGAAGACTTTCTAACAATTAGCTCACCCCCAAATGGAGTAGACTGTCTAGAAGTGGGAAGTTTTCCCACAGATATCTGTGGTCAGATTAAGTTGGACTTGATTTCTAAAGTCCCTTCTGCCTATGTGCTATTGGATTCTTTCAAAAAATTGCAGATGATTCAGCCAATACTGAAATGAACAATGGTAAAAATATCTGGTTGGGCTCATTCTTTCATTCAATAATTTTAATTGTCTTTGAAATTTGTATAATTTAGCACTTCTTTTTAATATTCCTCCAACCACTTTCTGCAACCTAATTCAGCTGGGAAGAGCTGTTCTTCTGCCTGTCAAAGTTTGGAAAAGCCAGCTACCTGGGGAGGCTACACCTGGGGGCCAGAAGGGCAATAACTTCTAAGCTAAAGGAATGCAAGCACTTGGTCAAGAACAGAAAGAGTAGGTATCCAGGCCTGGGCCAGGAGTGGCTCCAGTGCTATGGAGGCGCTTGGGAGCCAGCTGCAGTGCCATGTGGGCAGGACTGGATTTGGCCTCTCCCTAAGGCTGGTGTGAGCCTTTACCCTTCCCCCCAAGTGATCAGAAGGCTGCTCCTACTCCAAGATTGCTAGAAGGAAGACAAATAAAAATAAGGACCGACGATCAGTGGTTCTAGGGTCTCTGTTTGTGCTCATCACCCAGCTCATCACCCAGCTCCTCCCCTACAGCTCCAACAATGTCAATAATGTCTTCTCTAAGAGTTCTCTTCAAGGCACTCCACTGGCTACAACTGAAGAAGTGGGGAGTGACAGCTATGCCCTAGCCCTTGGCAATAAGACACTGAACTCCCACTGTCACCAGCAGCTCAAGCCACCTTCTAGGGAGCAGAGATTGAGTGAAGGAGCGTACTATGTTTACTCATCATAGATTATGGGCAACAAGGTAGGTTGAGGGCAAAGGCTAAGGGTTAGGGAGTGTACATTCTACTCTTGGATGTTAGGATTGGCCTTCCCTTCTCCACCACCCAATTGTCTCATCTCTGAAAGGTGCTTGTGTAATGGTTTGTACCAGAGTAAACATTATTAAGCTATCTAAAAAAAAATACAATATTTTGACTTGTGGCTCACTCCAGTGTGGACCATGTTCTATGGTGGCCCCAGGAGACTGTCAGTTAAGACACTAGTCTGTTCATCTTCTGGGAACCTCCCAGCAAAAAAGCAGAAACTCAATAGGAGCTACTACATGTCATCCAGTGCAGGAGTCTTGCCTTCCCCAACATGGCCACCCCCATGCATCAGTTTGATGACTTCTTCCAGGGTGAGATGGGCAAGGACTAATAACTAAAGAACGCTGCTCTATCAGGATAGGCAAAACCTCTCCCAAACTCCTGGTCCCTTGTCCTGCCAGTACCTCTTTCTTCCCAAGGTTGTGATTGGCAGGGAAAGGGGAAGGGAAGTGCCCCAATCCTCCAACTAGATTCATCCACTTCTCCCTGTTCTCTTTCAACTACTGATCTTGAAAATTAAATTGACAGTGCATCGTTTCCTCTTCTCCATTTGTTCCCCACTGTGCTCCAGTTCCACAATGTCTCAGTCTCACTCCAGTGAAGTCCCTTCCTATCTTCTAAGTAATTTTCCATGAGTTTGGAAAGGAACTTATGATTACAAGCTCTTCTTACACCCAGATTCCAGAAAAGGAAAATGGGAATTCTAACTGCAATTTTTCCATTAGTTTGGAAAGGAACTTGTGATTACAAGCTCTTCTTACACCCAGATTCCAAAAAAAAGAAAATGGGAATTCTAACTGCAATTTTTCCATTAGTTTGGAAAGGAACTTAGGACTACAAGCTCTATTTACTCCCAGATACAAGAAAAGGAAAATGGGAATTCTAAGTGCAGTTGGAATTGTATCCATACATTATTTCTATCAGGAGAGGTAAAGAGCCCTACTAACCAAAAAGTTGACTGGTTGCTCAAGTAGCAGAGTGAGAACACTTGGGTTCCAGGTTTGCTCTGGGACCCGTCACTTAACCACTGACTCTTTTTTCCCCTAGGAGAGCAGCCCCACAGGAGCTGATGAGGATGGGCTGGGTGTGCTCAGGATCTTGTTCCTAAGCATATGTGATAGAGAATTTCTGACCATGTCTCTTTTGAGGGTGTCTGGAGGTGCCGTGAAGAACAAGGTAGGGTGAGGGCAAAGGCTAAGGGTTAGGAAGTGTACATTCTACTCTTGGATGTTAGGACTGGCCTTCCCTTCTCCACCACCCAATTGTCTCATCTCTGAAAAGTGCTTGTGTAATGGTTTGTACCAGAGTAAACATTATTAAGCTATCTAAAAAAAAATACAAGAATGGATGGAGCAGAACCTGCTTTGCTGCTTTCTGTCTTTGGGCTATTTTTGTAATCCCATTAACACGGATTTGTTGCTTGCAACACAACAGAGATCACACAGTTCCCTGGGGATGAGGATGGGGCTCTCAACTCCAGGGCAGTAAGAAAGACTGGGCCATTGGCCAGTGAGATACACTTTTATGCTTTTTCTTATTCTCACCCCCATCATTTTCACCTACACATTGTACAGCACACAATGGCCAAATGTGGAGGTTCCTTTCATCATAGGATTTAAAGGTCATTGAGTCCAATCCCCTCATTTTATAGAGGAAACTGGACTCAGAAAAGGATCATAAATAAGGAAACAGCTAAATTAAGAAGGAAAAGAGTACTAGCATAAGAATCAAATTCTGGTTCTGCTTAATACTATCTGTATGATATTGAGCAAGTCATTTTACATCTTTAGATTTCCATTTACTCACATGTAAAAACACAGCAGTTGGTCTCTGGTCCTAGCTAAGTTAAATCCTATTATCCTGTAAAATAAAATCTCAGACCTAGAATGTAACTAACCAGGATGTTAGATAAAGTACTGGTAGTGCTGAGAGTACCTCACTGGGCTTGGAAGCATGGGAAAAGGCTATAGACCTGCAAAGATAACAGACAAAGGAAAAGGTACTTCTTAACTCTGGCAGATATGGTCCTCCTTGGGTCTTTGGACTGTGGGGAAGTCAGAGAGAAGCCCCAGCCCTGATACCTAAGCAGAGTAGAAGAGGGTATCCTGTTGGCAGTGAGAGTGGCTGCATAAACTTCAAATACGTTGAGAGAGACTACTCAGGTACATGACAGCTGTTCTAGGTCAGATCAGCAAATGAATGTCTTAGTTCTTTGAATACATTAGGGCTCCTTCAAGTATCTCTGTTCTTTGTAAACATGGGGCATTCTTCATCTTTGTGGAAGATTCCAATCCTTGTCCATATTCTGCCTTGGCTACAAGCATGATATATTCTATGGACTAAATGGGCCATCACTGTATGTCTGACCTCATTCCAACTATAATGGTGATGGAAGGGAAAGACTGGTGTACAGAGAAGGAAGTCAGAACAAACCTCCTTACACATTTGCCATTCTAGGCCCTGAACAACATACTGTAGGAACTAATCCTCACTTAGGAAGATAAATTGGTTTAAATGAGGAACTTCCTTCCTCTGTTGCAGGCCAGTTTTCTAACAAATTCCTTCCACAAATATAATGTTATTAGTCTCACTTGTTTGGTGGGATGCCTTTTCTCCTTCCCCTCTGTTCAGCCCCTTGAAATCTGGATTTCAACTTCATCATTCAAATAAAGTTATTCATTGCAAAGCTGCAGTCCTCATCTTTCATATTCTCTCCCTTTATTTGCACTCACATCACCATCACTCAAGTTCAAGCCCTTCTCAACCCTCACCCAGACCATTGGGACTATTAGCCTCCTAATTACACTCCTGGATTCCAGTCTCTCCCTCGTCTCCAATCAGTCATCATGTACACAACAGCAAAAGAATTTTTATGAAGCAAGAAGCTTCAATAGCTCCCTGTTGCCTATAAGATAAAGTACAAACTCCTCAGCTTAACTTTTAAAGCTCTTCACAGTTTGAATTCTAAGCTACCTTTCCAGCTTTGTGGCACATTATTTCCTTTATCACACTCTTTGTTTCAGCCAAATTGGGGTATTTTCTGTTTCCTACCTAGTCCAACCTCACACCTGAATAGGAATATTTCCAATTTGTAGAAATCTAGCTTCCATGTTAACAGCTCCAACAATTCAAGTATCCAGCAATTCAAGGCAAAGGAAGGCATGTTTTAAAAACTCTGTTGAATGACTTGGATTTGGGAACAAAATAATTCAAAACCATTTCATTGAAAAGTCACATGCCAGTGGGTCAGTGCACTTTGTCACAGAGCCCACTAAGGGGTGCTATATGATGACAAGAGGAAGCTCCAAATGAAACACTGATGGGCAGGAGACAGAATGAGAAAGAAGGAAAAGCAAAAAAACAAAACAAAACAAAACCCAAAAGTACTAGCAGAGACACCTTGGCTGGAAGTCTTTTAACCCTGTTTCTAATTAATCATATCCAGTCCTATCTCTTCAGCTCCTGTTGATCTAACATCAGTGTGTTTTACATCCAAGCAGCAGGAGCTTCATAAAAATCACCACAGGCTCCAAGGGCTTGTAGAGGGACAGCGGAGAATGGACTAGTTGGATTAAGATAGCTAATGTCTGTTCTCCAGCCTTATTTCCTTTGGGCGGTTGTTTCCCCTAGAGTCATATCTATCCTTTGTAGAGAATTCAAATTAATTCAAATATCTATTAAACATCAATGATGAGGGTGCAGTGCTTAAAGGTTGAGAGATAAAGTTTAGATATGATGTAATCTCTGACCTCATGGGGATTTCAGTCTAATTTAGGGGTTTATAATATTTTTTGTGTCCTGTATAATTTTTTTTTATGTCCAGATTTGGCCATCTGGTCATTTTGATGGACTTCTTTGGCAGTCTATATTGATGTTTGCAAACCCCTTTAGCAACCTGGTAAGGTATATGAACTCCATCTTGGGATGACATTTTAAATCCATAATTCAATTAAGAGGATTATAAAGGAAATTGATTCTAATGCAATATAATTATCAAGATATATATTTTTAACACAAGCTCACAGAATCAATGTTAAGAACTTCTGAGCTATTAGATGGGTATCTGATCTAGTAGATAGGGAACAATGAATAATGAAAAGATATTGAATTTGAAGTTAAAATTCCTGGAATGAAGTCCTAGCTATTTACCAACAGATTGACAATAGTCTGTTACATGGTATCTCTGATCCTCAGATTTTTTAAATCTACAAAATGAGAGTTAAATTAGAATTTTTTTTTAATTTTTTTTTTTGCTGAGGCAATTGGGGATAAGTGACTTGCCCAGGGTCACTGGTTAGGAAGTGTTAAGAGTCTGAGGTCACATTTTAACTCAGGTCTTCCTGACTTCAGGGCTGGTGCTTTATCCACTGTACCACTTAGCTGCCCCCAATTAGATAACTTCTAATGTTTCTTTTGTCTTGAATTAGTAATCCTGTCAGACTTTTAGTTGGAGGTGATCTCAGAAAAATAAAATTTCTTCTCTAGCATATCTGGTAAGTATCATCTTCATATCCTCAAAACATGAGCTTTTTGAGGCAAGAACATTTCATTTTTATCTTTTTATCCCTGGTGTCTAATATAGTGCCAGGCACTATATTATAATATAAATAATTGTTATTTATTAATTCACAATTTCATCTTTAAAAGCTTCCCATGTCATTTGTGTTGGTTTTCCCTATAGAATATTTAATCAACAAATTCTACCTATCCTTTTAAAAATACTTTTGAAATCCTCTCTCTAAACCTTTAGGGCACATGACAGAGTGTGTCTGGCTTTTTCCTTAATTCCTTATCACAAATTCTAGGGAGGAGTAGTAACTTTCCCCTGTTCCTAACATCAAGATTCCTATCATTTCTACTTCAACAACCTGTTTCTCCTTTCATGAAAAGTGCATAAGGGAAATACAAGCAAATTGCTATGTGAGGTTGGGGTTTGGCATAACAGCCATTCATAAATAATGGAAGAGAACAGGGAAGGTTTTACTGAGGAAGTATCATTTAGTTGAGCTTTAAAAGACGGTTAGTTATGACACATGAGCTAAATGACAGATGTAGTTCTATATCCTTAGACTTTACAATAGCTACAGTTGACTGCCCGGTGACTAGAGAGGGGAAATCAACCATACACTTTTCTCAGACAGACAGCATTGTAGGTTTGTAACACTGGAATTTTACATGTTTATTTATGTTTTCTATTTTTAAAATGCCATAGAAATGCTCTAGAGTTCTAGGAGATTTGCAGTTTCCATGGTGTGGGTGGGAAAAATGTACAGCGGAACTTTAATAAATAGTATATTTTAATAAGTATGCATATTACTCTGAATCCATATGGTCTTTAAATAAACGTATAACATTCCTCTCTTGGCCATTTAGTGGTCTCCAGTCAATTGCAGAGTTCCAACTAGATGGGATTGAAAGCTGCCTCTTGGTTATGCTAAAGGCATTCCTGAAAAGAAACTGGGCAAAGGTGAGTGGGAATCATCTGGAAAAGTAGCCCTCATTTTGATTTCCTAGGGAATTCTTCATTTGGTAGACTGATGTTGCTTTTGACCTAGACCTTTAAAGATCAGGCTTACTGAACTATATTCTTAAATCCCAAGATCATAAATTTAGACCCTAAAATGATCTTAAAAGTTATTTAGTGCAGAGATTCTCAACTTTTTTGTGTGTAATGATAAGCCCCTGGGTTCACTCTCAGAATAATGTTTTTAAGGGTAAAGGATTATAAAAGAAATCAATTACATTTAATAAAGTTATCAGAATATTTTTTAAGTTCATGGACCCCAAGTGAAAAAAGTCTTTTTTTTTTCAACTGAGAAAACTAGAATGTGAAGAGATTAACAGCTCAAACAACTAGTAAGTGATAGAGTTGGGATTCAAATTCAGATATTTTGATTTTCCATTACTCACAGTGACAAACTTAACTTTGACTCACAAACTTAAGTAACTTTTAGAAAGGGGCATTTATCAAGATAGCATAGTAAGAGTACTTTGCATAAAACATCCCACAAAAGTCCAACACTGTCCTATAAATATGTTCACAATCCAGAGCAAAGTGGACTCAAGATTGGAGCATATAGGAACTTATGGTTTCTATAAATGCTTTTTCTAAAGGTATCTAGATATTCCCCCCAGTAATGGAGTAACTTTTGCCTGGGTTTCCTTAAAGAATACTGAAGCTGTCTTTCTTCAGTGTGCTGAGTTTATTCTCCCCTCCTGATGTAAGCACATTTGCCAGATTAGTACATTCTCAGGATTGCTCTTAAATGTTGATGAAAAGTCTGAATCCTCCAACCCTCCAGTGTTCACAAGGTAATTCCTTAGTCAAGAGATGGGGATAGGAAAAGAAACTCATGTCCTCCTCCAAGCAATTCTCTTTCAGGAAGTCTAGGAATTGTTCTGGGTTGAGCCTGGCTCAACACCATATCTTCTGGGTTCTGCAGTGGTCTACTATTTTGTACAAAGAGCATGACCAAGTTTGGAGGCAGCTAGGTGATGCCCCATAAATTAACCAGTTTATCCCTGTTTTTATGAAAGAGAATGCTAAGGATCAGATAATAACTTGCCAAGAGCCCTATGATACAGACAGCACAACCTGGACCCAAATTTGGCTCTTCCATCTCCTAGAGTGATGCCCTGTCTAGTACCCAAAAGAAAAACAAACTCTTCTATTAACATAGCATTTCTTTCTCTATCCTTCACACTCACAGCAGGAATCACACACAAGAACACAGGATCAGCAGGTCAGAGAAAGCAGTTTCACAGTCTCCCCAGTGGGTTCAGGGTAGCTCATTGGCAAAAGCCTCACTCCTGCCTCCAGAGCCCACTGTATTTTTTCCAGGCTGTAAAGTTGTCGGGCATCCAATAGTGTATGAGTCAGACAAGTGCCAAGTGTGTTTACGGCTTATTAGCCAGCACTTTAATCAAATGTGATACAGACACAGTTCTCTCTGGGGCTGTTCCCCAGTACCAACTTTATTTACAGGTTTTAGATTTCTTGAGAGGGACCTGCCTTGGGAAATAATAGAAAAGGGATGGTCAAACAGAAAGAAGACAAATACCTCTGCTCCCTCAGGCTTTTCTCCCCTCCTTGTTGCAGACTGGAAGATCAATATGAAGATCCACACCCCCCCCCCATAGGATTGGGTCACCAGGGAATCCTCAGGAAGTTCTGGCTCAACATCTTCCTGGTGACATTTTCCAAAGTGAATTTAAGTAAATGCTCCAACATAATATTTGTCTTAAGTTGCCTTTTGGTTTTATGACTTTTTAAGCTCCAAGTTTGGCCACTCTCTCAAAAAAAGGAAAAGAAAAGAAAGAAAAGAAAACGAATGTTTGAAAAGAAATCCAGCTTAGTAGAAAGGTCAGGTATTTGAAAAACAAACAGCCAGAGGCTTCAGGAAAATATTCAGACATTCAGGATATTTAGTGACTACAATTTGTTTCTGACTTTTCTTCTGTCCAACACAGTTTCCCTCTGACAAAATAATACTCTGACTGAACAGGTAAATGGAAGCAATCAATTCTTGCTCCCTTCAACCACAGGCCAGAACTCCCAAGAGAGAGAAGAATTTACCAGCCAGGACAGGCAGACAATTCAAATAATTAACTGCTCAAATATTTACTAGGTATTTTGCCTGGAGTACTCATCAAATATCAACAAATTAGTATATTGTGCCTAGATTGACACTTTGAACATGGATGAAATGATTTCTTTATATAACTGCCTTTAACAAAGACTTTTGTGGCATTATAGAAATGAATTCTGAATGTGTTTAGGTGATAAAAGGGGCTCATGCTTCTTTCCAAAGCTATTTGCTTATTTGAGAGTTGTTTTAAAAAAACAACCATTTACATGCTAAAAATCTCTATTTTTCACCAAACTTTTAATTTCATATATTTGAAGAATTCTCTATATGAAGATGTCCTTTCCTGCTACAGAGCAGCATCTCTTTCTATAGCTTAAAGTCCTAGAGAGATGGCTGAGGGATGTTAGTGACATACCCAAAGTCATATGGCTAGCAGATGTCAGAGGCAGGACTTTAAGTCTTCAGGACTCCAAAAGCATCCCCTCTATCCACTATATACATCATGTTGCCCCTGAAGAAACACTAATCGCATCATCAACATTATTATCCTCAAACACTAAAATGGATCCATTATTTTAATGAGGTGGGTAGGCTCTCTAAGAATGCAGATTATGACCCATCCATTCCTGATCAACTAATGTGATTCTTGTCCATGTCTTTCCATAAGTTTGCATTGGGCTGGGAGGGGGATAGGGAGAAGAAGGAGAGTTACTATACGAACATCCTATCTTTTTTAAATCCATAATTTAATTAATGACATCATTTACTCCATTTCTTCTTAGTTGTAATATAGTTTCAGCTTGCTCACATCTGCTATACTCCTCTTCATTACTCTCACGGTGATATTATTTTCAGTTCTGAGACTATCATTCTGTGACTTGTAATCATAGACCCACAGAATATTTGTGCAAAAAGATGGCTCTTTGTTTAGAAAGGAGTTTGGGATCACAAAAAGAACTTTGTAATTTCCCAAAGACAATCCAGAATGCTCACCTCCTGTTCATCATCCATTGTAATTTCTGTCTAGATATTTATTCCAGTATATAAGTCTACTGGTGGTTCATCAAATTGAATATTATAGTCTGGACAACAAGTATTATTCATAATATAGTAATAATTATGATCATAAAAATAATAGTAGTAAATCAGCAGATTTTTTAAAAAGAATATAGTTTATGTTGGAGGGATTTTGGAAAGATACTAATTCCCTGTTGGTGGAGCTGTAAATCAATTCAACATTCTGGAAAGCAATTTGGAATTTTGCAAAGAAAGTGGCTATCATATCATACATTTTGACCCAGAGATTTTACTATATGTTCCAAGGAGGCCAATGACAAAAAGAAAAGCTTCATATGTGCCAGAATATTTTCAACAAAACTTTTTGTATTAAGAACTAGAATCAAGTACTTATTGATGGAGATTGATTATATAATTTGTTATGCATAAAATACAACAGAATATTGTCATGCTGTGAGAAATGACAATATGAATATGTTAAATAATTCAAAATAATGTAAACAAATCCAGTAAAGCTATATATAAAATTACTATTAAAATGTAAATGTAAAGAACAACCACAAAAAGAATTAAAAATTAATATTGAACTAACATCGTGGTACATGGTTAAAATCCCTGCTACCAGGGAAACTGAAGTTGATAGACTTCTTCAGGTCAAAGCTCTCATGCCAACAATAGTGTGATTAGTTCTAAAAGCCCTCGCACTTTCAAAGTGAATAAGTTAGGGGATCTTTAAAAAATAAAAAAGAAGAAGAATGCAAAATAATAGAGAATAAGCTTGATTCCAATGGATATATGAGAAGATACTTCCCCTCCTTGACTCCTTGGCAGAGATGAAGGGTGCATAGGTGGAGAAGATTGCGCATGTAGATTTTTTTCTTTGAGATATTGATTGTTTCTGTTATTTTTTTCTCTTTTTCTTTTTTAAAAGTCTTCATTATAAAGGATGGTTTCCTGGAGAAGGAATGGGGAAGAATATAGGGAAAATTTAGGCAATGTAAAAATAGAAGATACAAATAAAATAAAATAAAAAGTATAAGATAAAAGATACAAGGTGTCCCAAAAATTTTAATAGCTTCAAGTTTTAGTAACTGAAAACTAAGATTTTGGAGACATCTCATAAAAGATTTAAAAATTTGCAAGGCACTTCATCTTCAAGATTTCTTACTACATGAAAGAGACCATGAGTATCCCTGTTTTACAGATGAGGAAACTGAGGCTCTAAAAGATTAAGTCAAAATGTGATCAAGAAACTAGAAAATAGCCAAACCAGAATCAAATCTAGTTAAACAAATAAGCTACTGAGTAAAGCAAAAATAAGTTAGAGAATTCGTTTGCTGATAAATTTCAGAGCAATGGATGTTAAGAAAGGGAATATTCTGAAAAGTTTTCATCTCCATTGCATTCCCCAGAAAAGTTACTTACTAAAAAAAAAAAAGTACTTACTAAGTATTTATTTAATTGAATTTATAAATCCTCAGCCAATGCAATCTAAATTTATCATCTTTCTTCAAATGATTTCATTTTAATCACTGATAGTAATAACAAAAGTATTCTGGTTTCCACTACAATTGTATGGCAGATATACACAGAAAGATACCTTTCAAGTAAAACAAAACAAACATTTCCTATCTGATTTGACTTCTTTACTTGAATTTCTTTTTGTCTAATTTTCAGTACTACCCAATAAGTAAACATTTAGTAAATACTCACTGAACAATCAGTTCATCTATGCCAAGTGTTCCTCACTACTTATATACTTTATTCTGAATTTATACTTTATTGTTGTTGTCATTATTATTATTACCATTATATTAATTATTATTAGCATTATTGTGCATCAGTACATCAGAGATCTATTATTAGTCTATTCCCTCCACTTGTCTAGTTCACGGTTCTTAAACTGCAGGATAAGGCCCCATATGGGATCTTGCAACTTAATATGGGGGTCAAAATTATGATTTATTACAAATAAATGTTTGATTTATATGCCTATTTTATATACTTATATAGCCAGGATCAGGTAAAAATTTCTTGGGAGGAAAGTGGTTGCAAGTGGAAAATGTTTAAGAACCTAGTTATCTTTTTGTATCTTAATAGAAAGACTATCTTCAGCAGTTGTTCTGGCCCTCAGTCAATGAGCTTCTCCTTCCCTAATTAGATTTTGATGATAGACATAATCCAAACTTTAAACCCTTCCAACTCAATAAAACCTATCAGAAGTTATACTCAGTTAGCACAAACATTAAGAGCCTGAGGATTTTGCCAGTTACCTTCTGAAAGAGTTCTTTGTTTTTCCTATATAGCAATATTGCCTCCAGAATAAGCCCCATAAAAGCAGATGTCAATCATCTCCTCAATGTCCATCCCTTCTCCACAGGCATCCTCCAAGTACCCAGTTCAAGTTTCTGTTCTAAATTATTTATAAATATTGTAGCAATTGGATCAATTGATATTGATAATTTGACTTGTCTCTTGATCTTCTAAAGACATTCACCAATTACTGAAAATAATTGACTGAATACACAATAAAGCTTTCCAATGACACTAAAGTTCTGGTTTTTTGGATTGTAGTGGTAAATATGCCTAAAACTGTTTCTCCTGAGCCAAAATCCAAGATAACATATTGAGTTAATGAACTTAAAAACCAGCCTCATAGAATTAGAGCTGATGACTAGGAAAAAAGAGCACATTCATTATATATACTGCTCAGTAAAGAGAAATATGTACTCAGGGAGTTTTCTATAGAAAACAAATGAAATTTCCACGGTAATGGGCTGCAAAATTATCCCATTTAAATCAAAAGGTTCTAAAAAGTGCACATAGGGAGCTTTAAGTAACACACACACACACACACACACACACACACACACACACTCCTATTTCAGCACAGTGCCTACTTGGTTTTAAGATTAGAGAACAAATCCAGATTCTTCTCAGATTCTCAAGATCTTTGGATTATTTCTGATGCTCCAATTACACTGATGTATATTTTTCCAGAAGACACAGTTTCTTCTGGTTTCAAACTTCATGGCATGGATACATAAAATTACACTGAGAGAATTGGAGACCCCATACCACAAATGGTGGCCAAGATGGAACCCACCCTGGGTTCTCATAAACTCTGGGAAAATAATTTCCCATATTGGAGCCAGAAAAGCCCAATGTACCGAAATATCTCTTGCTTTTCTACTAAGATTATGCAGGAAAGTTTTGATGACAAATCTCCAATCACAGCCATGGTTGGTCAGTGATTGTCTCTGTATCCAGTAAAGCATCAAATAGAAAGGCAAGGGCTCCCCAAAAGTACTCAACACCCTTGGGGTGGAAATCTTGTGCAAACTCCAAGTGCCAAGTTCGCTATTGAGGGAAAGATGCTCCTATAGATATCATAGACTACATCTCAGTATGAAACCCTGGCATTTTGTAAATGGTGCAGTGCAGAGTTTACTAACCTTGAAGTCAGGAAAGCTTGGGTTCAAATGCTGGCTTACAGACATTTGTTAGCTGTGTGGCCTTGGGCAAATCACAACTTCTGTTTACTTCAATTTCTTCCTCTAAAAAATGAGGATAATTATAGCATCTGCCTTTCAGGGTTGTTGTAAGGACTAAATGAGATTATATTTTATAAAGTGCTTTGCAAACATTCAAACATTACATAAATGCTACATACTGTTACTATGCCTCCTATTTATTATTAGTACTGCTACTATTTTCACTATTACTATAATTACTGTTATTATTTACAATTAACTCCTAATATTACTACTATTACTACTACTACTTTTATTATCACTAATATTATTACTAATTGCTATTACTACTCCTTATTACAACTACTATTATTATTATTACTAATTCTCTTTATTATTACTTCTACTAACTGTTACTATTAGTATTATTATTATGATTGTCACTACTGTTTCTAATTAATTTAATCATAGCTTTGATTCAGGGAAAATTTTAAATGGCAGAAAAAAGTCAAGGATATAATTGAACTTTCTCCAAAACCCCTTCCAACACCATTAAATAATGCCTAAAAATTTCTGGAACAGCAGAATCCACAAAAGGACTGGTTGAAACCATTTTCTAGCCCAAGAAAACTTAGAAGATCAGCAGGAAAGGTCTGTTGCACTGGGGTGAGGGTGAAATGCAGTCCAACATAGGCAGCACTCTAGCAAACTCCAAGCATCCCTTGAGGTTACTGAATCACTGGCTATTCCAAATCTCTCAGCCCAAAGATATTAAGGGATTCGGAAAACTAGTCAAAAGGAGATTGTATTTTCTTTGCTTAAATAAGAATTAGGACTCTATTGCAAAAGTTGGATGCCAGTCACGTCCTGAGCTTCAGTTCCTGAACAAGAGGAGCACTAGCACACCAGAGCTTGTGGCTGCAAGAGAAATAAGATCCTGATCACAGTTCCATGGTCTGACTTTACATCCAAAGTGTCAAGGAAAAAAATGTAAAGTCAGGCCATGGAAGAGCTAAAAAAAAAATAATAATTTTAAAAATCAAGCAAGAGAGGTAGAGGAAAAATTGGGAAGAGAAATGAGAGTGATGCAAGAAAATCATGAGGAGGGGGATAAAGAGTTAACAACTTGGTAAAGGAGGCACAAAAAAATTACTGAAGAAAATAATGCCTTTAAAAACAATTAGCCAAATGGTAAAAGAAGCACAAAAGTCTAGTGAAGAGAAAGCCTTGAAAATCAGAATTGGCAAAAAAGAAAAAAAAATATGCAAAAATTCATCAAAAAAAACCTCCTAAAAAGTAAAATTGGCCTAATAGAAAAAGAGGTAGAAAAATTAATTGAAGAAAAGACTACTTTAAATGACAGAATTGACCACATGGAAGATGAGGTAGAAAAGCTCACTGAAGAATATAATTTCTTAAAAATTAGAATTTGCCAGTGAAATCTTCTACCAAAAAGTAATACAACAAAATCAAAAGAGTGGGAAAAAAATAAAAGAATGTGAAATATCTCATTGGAAAAAACAAGAAAATATATCCAGAAGAGATAATTTAAGAATTATCCGACTATTTGAAAGCCATGATCCAAAAAAAGAGCCCGGAAAAGGATAATAATTTCAAGAAATTATCAAGGACAATTGTCCTGCTATTCTAGAACCAGAGAGTAAATACAGAAATCGAAAGAATCCACCAATCACATCTTGAAAGAAATCCCAGAATGAAAACTCCTAGGACTATTATAGCCAAATTCCAGAACTTTCAGGTCAAGGAGAAAATACTATAAATAGCCAAATTATTTTTAATGTCATGGGGCCACAATCAGGATAACACTGCTTCTATATTAAAGAATCAAAAATGTAAAATATGATATTCCTAGCAAAAGAGCTAAGATTACAATCAAGATTTACCCTCCCAGAAAAACTGAGTATAATCTTTCAGGGAGAAAATGGACATTCAATAAAAAGAGAACTTTCGAATAATCCTGATGAAAAGCCCAGAGTTGTCAAGAGATGAATAAAAAGATAAACAGGAAAGAGAAGAGTAAATTTAAAACATTTATATTGCTACAAGGAAAAATAATACGTGTAAATCCTAAAAACTTTCTCATTATTAAGTGAATTAGGAGTACACATAGAGACAGAGAATAGGTGTGAATTGAATATGATGGAATGGTTATCTAAAAAAAAAAAAAAACAAAAAGGGGTAATAAAGAGGAATGTTCTGTTAGAAGAGAAAAAAAGAAGTAGAATTGAGTATATTATCTGACATAAAAGAGGTATGAAAGAGCTTTTTAACAATAGGGAACCACTGGAGTTAATTGAGTAGAGAATGACATGAGTGGATCTGAGCTTCAGGAAAGTCATTTTGGTAGCTGAATGGGGAATGAATTAGAGCAGCGAGGCACCTAAGGTAAGTAGTCTCAACAACAGACTATTGCAATAATCCAGGTATGAGGTGATGAGGACTAGCACTGTGACACTGCTCCAGTACAGAGTAGAAAAAGATGTATATAAGAGATGTTGCAGAGGCAAAATTAACAGACCTTGACAACAGATTGAGTGTAGGAAGGAAGAGACAGTGAGTAGATCAAGTTGCAAGGTTGCAAAGAGAAAAGACTTAGAAGTCTGTGTTACTTTCTATAGTAATAGAGAAGATAAGAGGGGAAAAGGAGAGTTTAAGGGGAGAAATATGAACAATCTTTCCTCCTTTGAAATGCATTATATTGAAATCTGCTGCCTCATTTATATCCTGGCATTTGCAATCCATTGACCCCTAAGTCATTCTCCCTCCTTTCTCAATGAATATAATACCTGGCTCATTTGCTTCTTCTCCTCCCCAGCTCCTACCCTTTTATAAGAGACTTTAGTGTCCGAGTTGATGCTCCCTCAAAATCCCTAATCTCCCAATTCTTCAATTTCTGTAAGGCCCATTACCCACTTCTTTGCTCCATTTTAGCCACACCTAGGTCTCACCAAGAACATTAATCATTAATAATACATTTCCTAAATCAAAAATTTTGATATTTCTCTATCTGACCACAAGCTCTTATCATTCAATCTATTCTTATGATTTACACATTTTTAACTTCTTCACCATCCTAATAATGAACTTCAATTTCTCTATATCTTAGGGACATTATCCTTGTTCTTATTTTACTTTTCTCCTTTCTCGATGTCAATCCTATAAATATATATATATATATATATATATATATATATATATATATCCTGTGCCTTTGATCCCTTCATCTATCTTCTCTAATAGATCACCCCAGTCATCTCTTTTTCTCTAATCTTTGATCTCTCCCTATAAACTAGTTCCTTCTCTACTGCTTTCAAATATATATCAAATATATATTAATCTTCCTCATTTATATGAAATGTTCATTAGATTCTACCAACTCCTTAAATTATTGTTTAAATCTCTCCTTTTTTCTCATCCAAACTCATTGCTCTTTCCAAAGTTTCCAATGGTTTCTTAATTTCCAGATATGATCATCTCTTCTCAATCCTCATTCAACTTAACCTTTCTGCTATATTTGATACTGTTCATCCCTCTCTTCTCAGAAACCACTTTCCTAGATCTTTTCCTAACTACTTCTTGTAGTCCTTTTTTTTTGTTTCATCATCTATCTCAAAGACTTTCTTTAAGATCTGTCTGTCCTACAAATGCAAATTAAGACAACTCTGAGATATCACTACACACCTATCAGATTGTCTAGAATGACAGAGAAAGATAATGCAGAATGTTGATGGGGATGTGGGAAAATTGGGACACTGATACATTGTTGGTGGAATTGTGAATATATCCAGCCATTCTGGAGAGTGATATGGAACTATGCTCAAAAGTTATCAAACGGTGCATATCCTTTGACCCAACAGTGTTACTACTGAGCTTATATCCCAAAGAGATCTTAAAGAAGGGAAAGGGACCCACATGTGCAAGAATGTTTGTGGCAGCCCTCATTGTAGTGGCCAGAAACTGGAACCTACGTGCATGCCCATCAATTGTAGATTGGCTGAATAAATTGAGGTACATGAATATTAATGTTCTGTAAGAAATGACCAACAGAATGATTTCAGAAAGGCCTGGAGAGACTTACATGAACTGATGCTGAGTGAAATGAGCAGGACCAGGAGATCATTATATACTTCAACAACAATACTGTATGATGATCAATTCTGATGGACATGGCCCTCTTCAACAATGAGATGAACCAAATCAATTCCAACAGAGCAGTAATGAACTGAACCAGCTACACCCAGCGATAGAACTCTGGGAGATGACTATGAACCACTACATAGAATCCCCAATCCCTCTATTTTTGTCCGCCTGCATTTTTGATTTCCTTCACAGGCTAATTGTACACTATTTCAAAATCCAATTCTTTTTATACAGCAAAATAATTGTTTGGACATGTAAACATATATTGTATTTAACTTATACTTTAACATATGTAACATGTATTGGTCAACCAGCCATCTGGGGGAAGGGATGGGGGAAGGAGGGGAAAAGTTGGAACAAAAGGTTTTGCAATTGTCAATGCTGAAAAATTACCTATGCATATATCTTGTAAATAAAAAGCTATAAAAAAAAAATTCTGTCTGTCCTGAATCCTCCTGTCTTCTCTCTAAATGGTCTTTTTCTTCACCTCCAGGTGCATTTAATTGTTATTTTTATGCCAATAACTTCCATAACTATATAGGGTGTCCCAAAAGTCTTAGAGAAATTTAAAATTATTAGTTACTTAAAACACATTAAGCTATTAAAGCTTAAAACTGTACTAATACATCTGACATACCATATATTTCCAGCACTAGTCTCTCCTTTGTGTTTCAATTTCACATTAGCAACTGACTATGGATATCTCAAACAATTTCAACGTCCAAAAGAACTTATTATTCCCTCACCCACTCACCCTTCTTCCAAGCTTTCCTTTGCTGTTGAAAACACTACCAGTTCTCCTAGTCTCTCAAGTTCATAATCTTCATCAAGTTCATCTTTGACTCTTCATTATCCTCCACACATCCCATAAATTGCTAAATTTAGTCATTTCTCCCCCAACATTTCTCAAATCCAATTCCTCTATATTCACATTCACCCATTAATTACAATACATCATTTCTTTTTTTAATAATAGCCTCTTATTTTCAAAATATATGCAAAGATAGTCTTCAACATTCACCCTTGAAAAACTCCATGTTCTATATTTTCCTTCTTCCCTTCTCCCCTTTCCCCCCACCCCCTCCCCTAGACACCAAGCAGTTCAATATATGTTAAACATGTATAGTTCATATATATATATATATATATATATATATGTATGTATATATATATATATTTCTACACTCATCATGCTAAATAAGAAAAATCAATTCAAAAAGGAAAAAATAAGAAAAAATCAAGCAACAACAAAAAGGGTGAAAATACTATGTTGTGATCCACATTCAGTCCCCACATTCCTCCCCCTAGATGCAGATGATTCTCTCTATCACAAGTCCATTTGAATTGGCCTGAATCATCTCATTGCTGAAAAGAGGCAAGTCCATCAGAGTTAATCATTATATAATCTTCTTGTGTTGTGTACAGTGTTCTCTTGATTCTTGATTCTACTCACTTCACTTAGCACCAATTCATGTAAGTCTCTTCAGGTCTCTATGAAATCATCCTCCTAATCATTTCTTATAGAACAATAATATTCCATAACATTCATATACCTTAACTTATTCAGCCATTCTCCAATTGATGGGCATCTTCAATTTCAAGTTACCATTACAAAAAGGGCTGCTACAAAAATTTTTGCACATATGTGTTCTTTTCCCTTTTTTATGTTTCCTTGGGATATAGACTCAATAGAGACACTGCTGGATCAAAGGGTATGCACTGTTTGATAGCCCTTTGGGCATAGCTCCAAAAAAATAGATCATTTCTCACCCACAATATTACAACATTTTTCTCTTTAATATGATAATATGTTTGGAAAAATCCTATACTTAACCAAAAAATTAGTTGAAACAATATTCTTAGCAAAGTAGCAGAATATAAAGTAAATCCACAAAAATACCAGCAATATCACTACTAGATCTATTTCCCAAGATGATGAGTGGGAAAGGAAAAGAACCTATATATATATTCTAAAATATTTATAGAAGTTCTCTTTATGATGACAAAGAACTAGAAATTGTGAAGGGCTGAACAATTTGTAGTACATGATTGTGATGGAATATTACTTTTCTATTAATAAATGATGAGCTCAATGATCTTAGAAAAACATGGAACTACTTGCATGAAATAATGAAGCGCAAAATAAGCAGAACCAAGAGAATAGTGTACAGTAACAACAGTATTGTTTTAAGAAGAAATTTGAGCAGCTAACCAATTTTGATATTTTAACTCCAATTAACTATAAAGGACATGTGAAGGAAGATACTGTCCACATCCAGAGAAAGAAGTAATAATTAGAAATGTCTATAGAATACACACACACAAGATTTGTGTCTAATGGTAATAATCTGATGGGTGGAGGAGAGAAGAAAAAAGTACATGTAAATTCCATTTTATATATATATATATATATATATATATATATATATATATATATATATATATATATATATATATATATATTCAAAAGGAATAGCAAATTGTACATAAAAGAATTGTAATTCCATTAAAATTGTCATTTTCATTAAACTATGCTATGGAAATTTACTTCATTCCATAAATTAAAAATAAAATAAATAAAAATTTAACAAAAACACTCTCCTAATTCATCTGACTTAATTCTCTTTCTAGTCCAATCTATCTTCTAAGAAAGCCTTCAAAACAATTTTCCTTAAGCACAAATCTAGCCATGTCACTCCCAAGATCAATAAATTCAGATGGTTTCCTATTGCCTCTAGGATAAAAAAGAAATTCCTTTAAGTTTTTCAATTTCTTTACAATCTAGCCCTAACCTATTTTTACAATTTCATTATATTTAATTCCCCCTGTTATGGTTCTGTTATAGAGCCAATATGTCCTTTCTGTTGCATCTATTCCCTATTTCAGTATGTTTTATACTGACTATTTCCTGTCTAGAACAGTCTTTCTTCTCCTTTCAAATTTCACCTCACAGAATCTTTCTTCCTTCACTACACTTATCAAACACAACCTTCTACATAAAGCTTTTTCTAATTCCTTCCATTGCAATGGCTCCCTTCTTAAGTAACTTAGTTTTATCTTGTATTTATTCTTTTTATATTTATATTGAATTATGTGTTTTTGCTGTTTCCCCATTAGAATGTCTTATAAGTAGGGATTGTTTCATTCATGAAATTTGTGTCCAGATGGCTAGCACACTCTAGTTCTTAAAAAAAAAAAAAGTCAATTGATTATTCCATACAGAGAAAATAAAATGCAGTATACATATCCATTGTCTAAACTATGACATGAGAAATCTATTGAGTTAATCAATACACAAAAACTATTATCCTCTCCTCCTGTGTGAGGAAAAGTGAGAAAAATCAGGCTCAAATGACCTTAGAGCATGAGACTAGGGCCCTTCACTCCTAGTTCTTTCCAGTACCCCAAGCTGGGGAAAGGTCATCTCTGGAACCATTCCTAGATGCACACCTCTCCAGAGTGTCAGAGAGGGGCACCCGCATTCCTGTTCCAGGCTCCATCTCCTCTCCTTGAAAGCATTTACCCTCCCAGTTCCCAGGTGTTCCCAATTCCAGGTGAAACTTTGGAGAATACAGCCAGAGGAGAGGAAGCCAGCTCCATGCTTCCTCCTGAAAGCTGCTAGAAGGCAGAGGATTCAGCTTCACCCAGAGAAGGGCAGAAGTTGGATACCGCTCTGGTGGACGCAGTGGACAGTAAAAGACAAAGCTGATTCCCCTTTTCCACTACTGTACAGCAGGCCTAGGTGGCTGTGCACTCCCAAACCAAGCTGGAGCTGAGAAGCACCAATGGTTGGAGGGGGTGGAGGGGAGAAGGAAGAAAGGGGAAAGGGAGGGGGAAGGAGGGGAGGAGGGGAGCTCTCTGTGTGTCTCTGCTGTTTGTGTCTCTCTTCTTTCTCTCTTCCTTCTCCCTTCTCACATCTTCTCTCATCTCTTCCTGTCTCTGTCCTTTGTCTCTCTTTTTTCTGTCTGTGTCTGTCTCTTTGTTTTTCTGTCTCTGTCTCTTTGTCTCATTCTCTTTCTGTCTCTCTCTTCTCTCTGTCTCTGTGTGTCTGTCTGTCTCTATGTGTCTGCCTTTGTCTCTCTGTCTCTGTGTCTGTCTCTTTGTTTTTCTGTCTCTGTCTCTTTGTCTCTATGTCTCTGTGTGTCTGTCTTTGTCTCTCTCTATCTCTGTCTCTTTGTTTTTCTGTCTCTTTATCTCTCTGTCTCTGTGAATGTCTTTGTCTCTCTCTGTCTCTGTCTCTCTGTCTCTGTGTGCCTGTCTCTGTCTCTCTGTCTCTATCTGTCTCTCTGCGTCTGTCTCTTTCTTTTTCTTTCTGTCTCTGTCTCTCTGTCTCTGTGTATCTGTCTGTCTCTCTGTGTCTGTCTCTCTGTGTGTCTGTTTCTTTCTTTGTCTCTCTGTCTCTGTCTCTCTCTGTCTCTGTGTCTGTCTCTCTGTCTCTGTCTGTCTCTCTGTGTGTCTGTCTCTTTGTTTTTCTGTCGCTGTCTCTCTGTCTCTGTCTGTGTGTCTGTCTCTTTCTTTGTCTCTTTGTCTCTGTCTCTCTCTGTCTCTGTGTCTCTCTTTGTTTTTCTGTCTCTGTCTCTCTGTGTCTGTCTTTGTCTCTCTCTCTGTCTCTGTCTGTCTCTTTGTTTTTCTGTCTCTCTGTCTCTCTGTCTGTCTTTGTCTCTTTCTGTCTCTGTGTCTGTCTCTTTGTTTTTCTGTCTCTCTGTGTCTGTCTTTGTCTCTTTCTGTCTCTGTGTCTGTCTCTTTGTTTTTCTGTCTCTCTGTGTCTGTCTTTGTCTCTTTCTGTCTCTGTCTGTCTCTTTGTTTTTCTCTCTCTGTCTCTCTCTGTCTCTGTCTCTCTGTCTCTGTGTGTCTGTCTCTGTCTCTCTGTCTCTGTCCGTCTGTCTGTCTGTCTCTCGGGCCGTGAGTGCGCAGACGGGGGGTGGGAGTGTGTGTGTGTGTGTGTGTGTGTGTGTGTGTGTGTGTGTGTGTGTGTGTGTGTGTGTGTGTGTGTGTGTGTGTGTGTGTGTGTGTGTGTGGATACGTAAGTGCGCGCGCCGGGTGTGTTTCTGTGCGAGCTTCTCCGGCTGTCAGAGGCGCTCTGGAGCGGGCTGGGAGCCGCCGGGAAGCCTGAGGGCCGGGGGAGAGCGCGAGCTCCGGCGCAGCCCGAGCCCAGCCCGGGAGCGGGAACGCCAGCCCCACGTCCAGGCTCGCCTCCCAGCAGACAAAGACTGTGGGGTTTGGGCAGGACCGTTCTCCTGGAGACACTGGAGGAGGCGAGTCCAGGGCTCCCTGGCCCGAGCTGTCCGCCGCCCGCTCTCTGAAGCGCTCAGCCTCCGACAGCGAAAGCTTTTGCGGGGCAGGGAGGTGGTCCTGACGGTGGGGAGAACACAAAGTGACCCGACGCAGGGCAGGCTGCGGCCGCCTCCTCCTCCTCTCCCGCGGCCCCGCCGCCAAGATGCGCCTCAACAGCACGGCGCCCGCGCCTCCCAGCCCGGCGGAACCGAGTCCTTTCAGTTTAGAGCGGTCGGAGAGCGCGGTGGGAGACCCGGCTCTCCTGGCCCCGGGCTACAGTAACAGCACCGCCAACTCGTCGGAGCCGCTGCTCGCCCCGGACACGGATCTGGACGTGAACACGGACATCTACTCCAAGGTGCTGGTCACCGCTGTTTACGTGACGCTCTTCGTGGTGGGCACGGTGGGGAACTCGGTGACCGCCTTCACCCTGGTGCGCAAGAAGTCGCTGCAGAACCTGCAGAGCACGGTGCACTACCACCTGGCCAGTCTGGCCCTCTCCGACCTCCTCATCCTCCTGCTCTCCATGCCCATCGAGCTCTACAACTTCATCTGGGTCCACTATCCCTGGGCCTTCGGCGACGCCGTGTGCCGCGGGTACTACTTCCTCCGGGATGCTTGCACTTACGCCACGGCGCTCAACATCGCCAGCCTCAGCCTGGAGCGCTACATGGCCATCTGCCACCCGTTCAAGGCCAAGAGCATCATGTCCAGGAGCCGGACCAAGAAGTTCATCAGCTGCATCTGGCTGCTCTCCTTCCTGCTCGCCATCCCCATGCTCTTCACCATGGGCCAGATGAACGCCAAGCAGAGCGAGGACCCCAATGGCCTCATCTGTACTACGATTGTGGACATTTCCACCGTCAAGATCGTCATTCAGGTGAGAGCCTCCCGGTCCCGCTTATCCGGGATGGGAACCGGAGCTTTCCTGCTCCGTCATCTCATCTCGAGGCTCCCTCCTACTTCTCAGCCCTCATCACATCCAGGGACTTCCACCTTTCCCTTCATCCATTCATTCAATAAATGTCTTATTTTATGTCTAGTGAGTGCTGAGGAGTAAATAGAAAGTTTAGCTTAAACTCCATATTCCCTAACTTCACATATATCATTTCCACCAACTCCATCTTCCTCGGAAAAAAAAAAAAGACAAAACCACGAGTTTTCCTGTTCTTGTGAATTCTTTTTTCAGGGAACTAATTCAAGTCTTCCTTACAGATTTCAAAAGGAAACCGCAGGAGGGGAGGGGAGATAAGTTCCTTCTACCCACTCTAATTAGGTGACTAGGGTGGTAAAGGGAGCTGCAGTGTTTTACTAAAGGGGGGAAAGCCCTGAACGCGGAGGCAGAAGAGCTACAACAGCCAAGCTGTCTCCTAGGACCTCAATCCCACCTCAATAAAATGAGGCTGTTAGAAGGAATTTCTAAGATCCTTTCCAAGTCTATCTAAACTTTTCAAAGTTTTGCGGATAGGAAAACACTAAAAGTGGTAGCGTTCTGTGATAATGTTAAGGGAGATGAAAAGGGGTGGCCTTTTCTGTCTCAGTCAAAGCGACAGACTGGGAAGGGGTCAGCCACTCATAGGTTTCCTCCGGTTCCTCTCACTCTAATTCCCATCCAGCTTCTGAGTCTGCGCCTCCTAGGAGTGAAGTGAGTACTTATTATCAAAGGGTTTCCAAGCAGGAGAGAACTTAGAGGTCACCGAACCCAGTCCCTCCATTTGGCAGATAAGAAAACTGAGGCCCAGGGGAGTGAAAGGACGGAGCGCAGGAGTAGCAAACAGCAGAGCTGCTGCTCCCCTCGTTCCTTCCCTGTGGGAAACCACTGTGGGAGCGGGGAGTCTGAAGTTCGTACCTTCCTACCCTGCAGCCTTTCCGAGTGGGGAGTGAAGTAAAGGGTGCTGTGGGGTCGGGCATTTCTGACGGGAGGTTACTCTGGGTTCTGGCTTCCCAGTTCCCTACAGCTGGCATTTCGCCGCGGGACCGGGGCTGCTTTTTCTCTGCTGTAACAAGGGATCTTTTCACCCATTTATGAGTGCTTGCATGGGACCTAGATGTCTGTGGAGAGCTATTATTTAAATGCAAATTTCGCTTTTAAAGTAGAAATTTTAGAGGCAGTACATTTTGAAGCCACAGTTAAACACAATCCTTTTTGCGCTTCCCCTCTTCATCCCTTGCAGCCCTTTTTCTATTGCAGGTGTGCCTCACTTGGAGTCATCTGCCTCATAGGCATAGGATAATCATAGGGCAAGATTATCTCGTTCTGTAAAAAAGGGTCCTGTTCCTGGACAGTTCCCAGAAAACCAAAGCCCAGAAAGCAATATGAGGGAGAGCAAAAAATTAACGTCCTTATGTCCCTGGGTATAGTTTTGCTTTTTCTATAAGCTATTCCTAGAGTCAGCCCTAGGTTTTGCTCAGAAAAGAGCCTTGCAGAGCCCATTAGTGAGACAAGCAGTCGATTTCCTTTAGAAATATTTCAAACCCTTGCCTTCAACTTTGAGGGTAAAGCCCTTTCTCAAATAGAGCAAAATTCAATTCAAAACACACACAAAAAAAGTTTTCAAGGAGCCTGCTTTAATATACGAAGGCATTATGCTGAATGCTACTTCAGACCACACTAGTTTAAGCGGCACTTTCACCTGTGGGTTGTTGGTTAATCAATTCATTTATTCAGTGAAGACTTGAAGATAAATACACTTCAAAACCCAACTCAACTTTCACCTCCTCTAAGAAACATCCCAGATCCCTTCAACCTACATCAGTCTCTTCTTTCTCAGAATTGCTGCGTCGAAATTTAGCAATTACAATTCAACCATCATTTATTTTAACTTCTACTGTGTACCACACACTGTGCCTTGGTATTCTGATGAAAAAAATGAAAAGTGTCAGTATCTGCTTTGAAGTTCTAATTTGATGGAAGTTGGGGAAGAAAATATATACAAATCATTATGTTACCAGTTACAATGTGATCAATATTATCTAGGAAGTTAAACCACTTTATATTGCCCTTTCTAATTTTTTTAATATTAATCTTGAGCAGCAGAATGGCATTATATAATCAGCTGTGGAATCAAGATTGAGTTTCACATTGTTCCTTTAATATAGATTATCTATGTGAATATCTGCACGTCACTTCTTAGTGCTATATTGAAGCTCTGGAAGTTTCAAAGAAACTACTGATCTGCACTAGTGGAAGTTTCTCATAATAGTAAAGTTTCAGGCAAATCTGGAAGGGGGGGACATTCTTCATATTTTATATCTTGTGGCTCTACCTCAAAAGACACTACATCCCTAGCACTCCTCTTAAATACTAGATGTTCTTTTTCTCATCTCCTTTAACCCTCCTCCACATATACACACTAAAACAGGGGAAGAAACAAGATTACTTTTTGTTCCTCTCTGAAATTGCCCATTCAGTCAGCAGCCTCTCCATGGAGTTTCACACCATCCAAAGACAGCACCTATTCCAGATCCTGTTTCCCAAGTCAATCTTCCTCATTGCTCAAGAAATTTCACACATGGGGCAGCTGGGTGGTGCAGTGGATAAAGCACCAGCCCTGAAGTCAGGAGGACCTGAGTTCAAATTTGATCTCAGACACAATTTCCTAGCTGTGTGACCCTGGGTCACTTAACCCCAATTGCCTCAGCAAAAAAGAAAGAAAAGAAAAAGAAATTTCACACATTCCCTTCCTATCCACCTCAGTGATGGGGACATAGTTGTCCACCTACAATTGTTATACCTGCATAATCAATAACTCTAAAAAAATTTTGGCCATAACTTTCATAGCCCTCTATGTTTCGATCCACTTAAACATCTTCTGTATCCTTATTGAAATTTCCAATCATTGTATCTTTCCTTCCTTATCAAGAACATGTCACTCCCCCATAAAACAATTCTGCCCTTGCCTTCAGAATTTTGACCCTAAAGTTATATGGTCCAAAATGATATACATCCATTACCCCTGAGCCCCATTGTCCTCTCACTGCTAGTACTCAGGAAATAAGTTTCTTGAGTACAGAGCCTCATCTTTATATTTGTATCCATAGTGCCTAGAATTTAATAAATGCTGTTGATTGATTATTTTTCCAAGAAAAACTTAATATAGTAGTGGTCAAGTGCTTATCTCACTTTTTCATATGTGGATAAAGTAACATAATAACAAGTATTAATTAAATATATCAATACTTAGTGACTTTTGGTGGGAAATGCCTTCAAGTACACTTCAAAGAACTTTAGCAGCACATATTTGCTACAAACATTTGACTCTTACCAGGAGTCAGCCTGGTATAGTGAACATGGTGGATGTGGGTTATAATCTTAGCTCTAACACTTCCTAATTCATTACTGTGTGTTCATAAGCCAGTCACTTGACTTCTGTGAAGCCTATAAAATGAAATATAGAGAGAGATATATACATACATATGCATGAGAATCTACTCCCCCCATAAGGTTTTTGCAAGGATAAAGTGAGATGTAGTATGTAAAGCAATTTTTAACTTTGAAGTTCTACATAAATGTCAACTATTATTATTCATTGAATTAGGGTCTTCCAAAGACCTCTGCTTGGCCATTCCTTCAAGGCAATGTGTGCACTTGAAAATAATTCAATTTTATTTCTTTTTTTTTTTTTGGGGGGGGACTCTTGCCCAGGGTCCCACAGCTAGAAAGTGTTAAGAGTCTGAGATCAGATTTGAATTCAGGTCCTCCTGAGCACTCAGGTGCTCCATCCACTGTACCACCTAGCTGCCCCCACATTTTATTTCTTTGTGGATAACTTTTATAGTTCTGACATCCTTCTCCACTCATAACAATTTGTAGAGAGCTTACCGTTTTACAAAGCACCTTTTGTACATTATCTCATTTCATAAGCTGTTGAGACAAGGATCACCATTAGCACCATCCTACACATGTAGGGAGGCTCCCACAGGTTGAGTGATTTACCCCCAGTCACACAACTAATATAGGCTGGAGACAAGATTCAAAAGCCAACCATTTTGTGATTCCAAGTTGAGGGCACAGTTCTTTATATATACCAAAATGCCTAACTCTAGACTCCCCCCACCACCATCATGGATCAGAAATCTCTTCTTCTGGGAAACTTACTTCAAATTTATTCTTTAGAAGTACTCTCTATCACTGTAGCCTCTTCTTCTACTTGGATGGCCCTCTTCCCAGACTGCAAATGGACTTTTTCTACCCTCTCCTCTCATTTCACTTTTCTTTTATGTGTTGTTCCCCCACTTATAGAATGTAAGCTTCTTGAGGTCAGGGACTATATTCCTACCTGCATTTATATGCTTGCTGGTATATATTAAGTGCTGCCTAAATGCTTGTATATTGATTGGCTAACTGACAAGATGAATTTCTGGCATGTGGGTTTTTATTTTCTACTCAATAAATATTTTAGGCATTTTCACAGTCCAGGGAAATCTTCAAAATATACTTAAACTGAGCTACCTCTTTGCCAAGGAGTTATTGAAAGTCCTTGCCACATGTGCTCCCTTTTGAAACTGCCACATTTGGAAATGCAAGAAAGCACTGATCTGAAAAGGTTGTTTTCTCCAAAACACTGTCTGGCAAGAGCACAAATCTCCCAGTAAGTTTATGAGACTCAGTCACGGTCCTTTCAAAGGAAAGAGTCATGTTTAGAAATGAGGTGATTTTGTGATAAAAATCATTGGGCAACTTGGATAATCATGGCTTAATATAGATGTATATTTAATGGACTATGTGACCTTGGGGAGAAGGAATGGTAAACAGACCAAATAGATGAAGAGGGGAGCTTATTTGATAATGCAACTAGCAATGCCTTCTAAGTCTTTTATTACAAGTGTCTAAGACCCTAAAATTTATGACCTGAAAACTGAAGGGCCCAAAGGAAAAAAACAATATGAGAAAAAAGAAGGAAGGAAAGGAGAGAGGAAAGCAGAAAGGAAGGAAAAAGGGGGAAGAGGAAAAAAACAAAAAGGAAAGAAGGGAAAAAGGAAAGAAGGAAGGAAGGAAGGAAGGAAGGAAGGAAGGAAGGAAGGAAGGAAGGAAGGAAGGAAGGAAGGAAGGAAGGAAGGAAGGAAGGAAGGAAGGAAGGAAGGAAGGAAGGAAGGAAGGAAGGGAGGGAGGAAGGGAAGGAGAGGGAGATGTAAAGAGGGAGACAGGGAAGGAGGAAAGACAAAAAACAAAAGAGAAGAAAGAAAAGAAGAAAAGAGGGAAGAGTGGGAAGGAAGGAGGAAGGGAAGGATAGAGAAGTAAGACATGGTAGGAAGGAGAAGGAGGAGACAGAAAGAGACAGACAGAAAAAGACAGAGATAGAAGAAGAAAAGGAGGGAGGAGAAGGGGGAAGAGAGAGAGAAAGAGAGAGAGAGAGAGAGAGAGAGAGAGAGAGAGAGAGAGAGAGAGAGAGAGAGAGAGAGAGAGAGAGAGAGAGAGAGAGAGAGAGAGAGAAAGAAGAGAGGAGAGGAGAGGAGAGGAGAGGAGAGGAGAGGAGAGAAGAAGAGAGGAGAGGAGAGGAGAAGAGAAGAGAAGAGAAGAGAAGAGAAGAGAAGAGAAGAGAAGAGAAGAGAAGAGAAGAGAAGAGAAGAGAAGAGAAGAGAAGAGAAGAGAAGAGAAGAGAAGAGAAGAGAAGAGAAGAGAAGAGAAGAGAAGAGAAGAGAAGAGAAGAGAAGAGAAGAGAAGAGAAGAGAAGAAGAGGGACAAGGAAAGAGAGAGAACCAGGAACCAGGACAGGGACAGGAACAGGGAGAGGGAGAGGGAGAGGGAGAGAGAGGAAGAATGTGTGCTCTCTGGCTCTGATGTTAGAGGATCTGTTTTTTTAAATCTGACCTCTGACCATACCTTGTGACCACAAGTCATTTAACTTCCATATATCTCATCTATAAAATAAGAAAAGCAGACTAGATAGTATCTTGTATTCTTTTAGTTCTTAATTTATAATTTCATAAAAACATACAGTGAGAAATAACTCAATTCCTATAGCTACTTTAATAGAGGTTTAAAGTCATTGTCTAAGAGCACTGTCAAAACTCTCTGTCATCTTGTCTATCTCTTTGTTACTGGCCATGACTTCTTCTGAGCTATCCATACTAATTAAAGTTAATTCAATAGACATTATCTTCCATGCACATGACAGACAGAAAGGGAAAGAGTGCTTTTTTCAAAAAGGGAGAATACAAGATGTACATAGATAAGAAATAGATAAGTGTGTGCATATACACACATACACACAATATAACATATAATATATCCATTTACACATTATACTTCCATAGATCACATATGCACACAGTGTGGGGGTGGGGGTGGGGGTGGGTATACATACATACAAGTAAGAAATTTTAAGACACTGAGATGGAGAGGGGTGGGACTCTAGATATGGAGACTAGCCAGTGCAAAGACACGGAGGTGACAGATGAATTATTGTGTGTGAAAAACAGCACATAGGTCAGTGTAGCTAAACCACAAAGTGCATGGAGAAGAAAGATGACTAGAAAGCTAGGAAGGAATCAGGTGGTGAGCTTTAAATGGCAGAGGAGTTGATGTTTGATTTTAAAGAATTAAGGACTCAACTCTCCACTCTATCAGAAAACCTCACCTAAACCTTTCCCTCTCCAAATCAAACTTAATTCCTTTTTGCTGAAATTCTAACTCATCATGAGGCAATATAGTCTGAGTGGAAAGATTATTAGATATAAAGTCATAAAAATTGAGGGATGTCTTTACTTGCTGTGTGGCTAAATTTCTTAACCTCCTCAATTTCCGTTTTCTCATGTGTAAAATGGAAATCATACTATTTCTAATGCCTACTTCATGAGTTTGTCATAAGTTCAAGATAATTAAGCAAACATTTTGTATAATGAAAATACTACATTAACATAAATTGCTTAATTAATATTATATCTTCTGATTCTGAGCTCCAATAGGAAATTGGGTCTGAGTTCAAAGGGATGGTTTAGAGGAAGATTTAGATGTGTGTGTGTGTGTGTGTGTGTGTGTGTGTGTGTGTGTGTGTGTGTGTGACAACAGTTTTCAATCATTCAGGATTGGAAAATCCAGTTTGTTGGGGTTTTTTATATATTGACTTAGAACTCAGAATTCTCTTAATCCTAAAAATGTCATTTTTTTATAATTATAAATTTTTGACAGTATATATGCATGAGTAATTTTTTATAACATTATCCTTTGTATTCATTTTTCCAAATTATCCCCTCCCTCCCTCTACTCCCTCTCCTAGATGACAGGCAATCCCATACATTTTACATGTGTTACAGTATAACCTAGATACAATATATGTGTGTAAATACCATTTTCTTGTTGCACGGTAAGTATTAGATTCCGAAGGTGTAAGTAACCTGGGTAGAAAGACAGTAGTGCTAACAATTTACATGCACTTCCCAGTGTTCCTTCTCTGGGTGTAGTTGTTTCTGTCCATCATTGATCAACTGGAAGTGAGTTGGATCTTCTTTATGTTGAAGATTTCCACTTCCATCAGAATACATCTTCATACAATATTGAAGTGTATAGTGATCCTCTGGTTCTGCTCATTTCACTCAGCATCAGTTGATGTAAGTCTCTCCAAGCCTCTCTGTATTCCTCCTGCTGGTCATTTCTTACAGAGCAATAATATTCCATAACCTTCATATACCATAATTTACCCAACCATTCTCCAATTGATGGACATCCATTCATCTTCCAGTTTCTAGCCACTACAAAAAGGGCTGCCACAAACATTTTGGCACATACAGGTCCCTTCCCCCTCTTTAGTATTTCTTTGGGATATAAGCCCAGTAGTACCACTGCTGGGTCAAAGGGTATGCACAGTTTGATAACTTTTTGGGCATAATTCCAGATTGCTCTCCAGAATGGTTGGATTCTTTCACAGCTCCACCTACAATGCATCAGTGTCCCAGTTTTCCCACATCCCCTCCAACATTCATCATTATTTGTTCCTGTCATCTTAGCCAATCTGACAGGTGTGTGGTGGTATCTCAGAGTTGTCTTTATTTGCATTTCTCTGATCAGTAGTGATTTGGAACACTCTTTCATATGAGTGGATATAGTTTCAATTTCATCATCTGAGAATTGTTTGTTCATATCCTTTGACCATTTATCAATTGGAGAATGGTTTGATTTCTTATAAATTAGGGTCAGTTCTCTATATATTTTGGAAATTAGACCTTTATCAGAACCTTTAACTTTAAAAATATTTTCCCAATTTGTTACTTCCCTTCTAATCTTGTTTGCATTAGTATTGTTTTGCACGGAAACTTTTTAGTTTGATGTAATCAAAATCTTCTATTTTGTGATCAATAATGATCTCTAGTTCTCCTCTGGTCATAAATTCCTTCCTCCTCCACACGTCTGATAGGTAGACTATTCTCTGCTCCTCTAATCTGTTTATTATCTCATTCTTTATGCCTAAATCATGGACCCATTTTGATCTTATCTTGTTATATGGTGTTAAGTGTGGATCCATATCTAGTTTCTGCCATACTAATTTCCAGTTTTCCCAACAGTTTTTTTTCAAATAATGAATTTTTATCCCAAATATTGGTATCTTTGGGTTTGTCAAACACTAGATTGCTATAGTTGTACCCTTTTTTGTCCTGTGTACTTAATCTGTTCCACTGATCGACTGGTCTATTTCTTAGCCAGTATCAAATGGTTGTGGTGACTGCTGCTATATAATATAACTTTAGATCAGGTACACTTAGACCACCTTCATCTGACTTTTTTTTTTCATTAGTTCCCTTGCAATTCTCGATCTTTTATTTTTCCATATGAATTTTGTTGTTATTTTTTCTAGGTCATTAAAATAGTTTCTTGGGAGTCTGATTGGTATAGCACTAAATAAATAGATTAGTTTAGGGAGTGTTGTAATCTTTATTATATTCGCTCGGCCTATCCACGAGCACTGAATGTCTTTCCAATTATTTAAATCTGACTTTATTTTTGTGGCAAGTGTTTTGTAATTTTGCTCACATAATTCCTGACTTTTCTTTGGTAGATGGATTCCCAAATATTTTATACTCTCAACATTTGTTTGGAATGGAATTTCTCTTTGTATCTCTTGTTGTTGCATTTTCTTGGTGATATATAAAAATGCTGAGGATTTATGTGGATTTATTTTGTATCCTGCCACTTTGCTAAAATTCTGAATTATTTCTAATAGTTTCTAAAAACGTCATATTAACCATGGTTTTGGACAAATTCCTTAATCTCTATGATTCTATTTCTTCATGCATAATTTGTAGGAGTGGGTTTTTATAGGTGAGGGAAAGTAAATTAGTTAGTTTCTCAGGTCCCTTTTAGATCTAATTACTTAAGATTCTTTCTTTCTGGTTTCTCTCTCCAACTTTGGAACCAATGTCTTCCTAGTCTCCCAAATGGAAAGTTAACCA
The DNA here is from genome assembly GCF_048593235.1 of Sminthopsis crassicaudata. Classification (NCBI taxonomy): domain Eukaryota; kingdom Metazoa; phylum Chordata; class Mammalia; order Dasyuromorphia; family Dasyuridae; genus Sminthopsis; species Sminthopsis crassicaudata. Next base: position 252,144,533 of record NC_133618.1, read on the forward strand.
AGATAGGGAGGCAAGGATCAAAATCTCCCTGGCCACATCTCTAATGACTGAGAGGGGAGACGCTTGGAGCTGTAGGCTGAAATGTATTTTTTGGATTATCTGAGCCTAATCCTTGGTTTGGGCAAATGAGAGACAGTACATTTATTGACCTTTGGAGCAAGCCATGGATTAAAGCCTTCAGTTGCTCCCCTCTGGTAGTCCAGGCAAAAGCTGCCAGTTCTCAGAACTGCACTAAGGAGAATCTGGAAGCCTTGGAGTTCATTAGTCCCTGAGCATGGAAAGAAGGGAGAAGCAGACCCAGCATGGACAGTTTTCCTCTTCTTCTCTTGGGCATAGAATTCCTATTAGAACTGAACCAGAGGGAAATTGCAGTGAACCAAAGGTGTATAGGTCCAAACAAGAAAGTTTGTACCTGGGATTTATCTGTGGGATATGCACCAACTAGACCACATTAAACCAGTAGTATGGAATCAGTGGAGAGTAAGGAAAGAGCTCTGGCCCTGAATCTGGGGACCCAGATTCTGGGGCTTCTGCCGTCACCTTTAGGCCTCATCAAATCAATTAACCAATGGAGGAGTGTTTTAGGTTTATCTTCTATAATTTAAAGGGTTGAACTAAATGATCACTAATGTCCCATCCAGATTCCACATTCTAAAAGTCTATGATATCATGCGTCTGTTAGGGTTGCAATGGATAGAGCTCTGGCCCTGAAGTCAGGAGGACCTGAGTTCAGATTCAACCTCAGACACTTGACACGAGCTGTGTAACCCTGGGCAAATCACTCAATCCCAATTGCCACCCCCTCCCCAAAAAAGTACATGATTTTTTGGTTACCTTTCAACCCTAAGATTCCGAGACTGTGACTCTAAGGAGGTGCACGTGCTTGCATGTACATTAAAAAGTAATTGCTACACTTTCAATGTCCCCATTTTGCAGATTGTTTTTGTAGGTTGTTTCCTGATCTAAAGATTCTAGGGATACAAATGAAGCTTGTGGTTTTATGGGTAGGTGATGTAGTAGATAGAAGACTAGACCTACAATCAGGAAAATCTGAATTCAAATCTAATCTCAAATACTTACTAGTTATATGACTTTAAGCAGGTCACATAATTTCTATTTACCTCTGTTTCCTCAACTGTGAAATTGGGACAATAGTAACTAACCCTCAGGGTAGTCATAAGGTTCAAGTGAGAAAACATTTGTAAGCACTTAGCACAGTCTCCTTCTTTAAGGAACTCTCAGGTACAGGGAACTCAGTCTAAGCAGGCCAGAAACTTCTCACTTAGAAAGTTTCCTGGAGAGCTGACTTCTCCTGTATTGCATAGTCCAAATGGTTTACAGGAAAGCCTGAATCTGTATCTTTTTTGCTTCCAGACTAGTTCTTGATCCACTGCACCATGCTGGCTCTCAAGATGGTCTAACTGAATCAACATCTCTAATATAGTACGTATGGAATGCTATTCATGAGTGTGTTGCTGGGAACTGCAAAATATGCAGATGTAACTATAGCAAAGCACTCGGAGTTAAAATAGCATCTCTTCCCCATGCTAAGTCCTGAACTTTCCAGAAATGAGCTGTAAAAATGAATTCCCATTCTAGCCTTTAACAATCACATCCTAGATGAAGAACACTTGAAAACTCACATTTTTCGCACACAGAACCCCTGAGTGTGGGCCGCTTGATGACTCAGAGAATAGATCACCCAGTCTGGAGTCAAGAAGACTTGTGTTCAAATCCAGGCTCAGACACTTATGACCAAACCACTTAACTCGGCTTGCCTCAATTTCCTCATCTGTAAAATAAACGGAAGGAAATGGCAAACCACTCTAGTAATTTTTCAAGAAAAACCCAAATGGAATCATAAAGAGACATAATTGAAACAATTCAGCAACAATTAGACTTTCCTTAAAAAAAAAACAAAAAAAAACTAAGATGTGTATAGAGAAAAACCAAACACAATCACACTTCAATTATTCATACTAAAGAGATTACAGAAAGTCATCCCCAGGATAATAAACCATGACCAGATAGGATTTATACCAGGAATGCAGAGCTAGTTCAATATTAGGAAAACTATTAGGATAATTGGCTATATCAATAACTAAACTGACAAAAACCATCATTATTTCAATAGGTGCAGAAAAAGCATTTGATAAAATTTAATACCCATTCCTATTAAAAACCCTAGAGAGTATATAATTTCCTTAAAATTATTTATGCTAAAGGAAAGTGGGCAATGATACTCGTCATTCAAAGGCTCAAACAATAAAAAATCATTCCATTCAATTTTGAAATCCATCATTTGTTATTTGGTAGTTATTGTGTTTGATATTGTTGGTTTGTAGCACATTTACTTCCTTTGTTATGTCTTGCTCAGAAAACATTGAAATGATTTGTTTTTTCCTAAGTGTCCATCAAATTATGGAGAAGAAGAGGGAAGGACAGAAGTTTATGGGGTTGTCAAGGGGTGCTAAATTTCAATTCAACCTACACTATGGCTTAATAGACAATTGAAAGTTGATTGGAGGTAAAAGAGTTAATTGAAGACAAATCAAGTCTGAATTAGAGAATATATATATATATATAATTTTAAAAAATGAATTGCAGCTCAATTTTTACAGGTATATATGGTAATTCAACTAGATAGCAAAGGGTTGCCAAAAAAAGAGATCCCATCAGACCTATTATCATAATCACCATTTGTAATTAGCACTTTGGGATTTTTTACCAGCAGTTGCTAATGTACTCTAAACAATTTCTTTCATTCACTCATTCAACATTTAAAAAGCCTATGTACAACTAAGCATAATACACAGAGCTCCATAACACTAAACAAAGAATATTTATTATATGTGGTACTTGGTAGGTTAAGCTACCTACCTGGGATCAAACCAAAAGGATTGATTTTTCTCAGATATCCTTTTTCCCATCATTAATTTACTTCAAATAAGTCCACCTAGCTCATGTGTGAGTTACAGTGATTTCATTATAGAATAAGTGGCAACAACTATGAAGCCAAACTTGACATCTTCTGACAAACCTGGGGCAAATTTGCCTAGAGCAGCATGCAGCAGACGCCTTGACTCCAAACAAGGAGGAAGGAAGCCATGGCCATTATTTCACTTGCTCAGAATCAATAAGCAGAATCAATAGAACTGTGAGTTCACCAGTGAGCAGGTCATGAAAGTCTGACATGATTAACTATGGACCGAAGGCAGCTAAGATCTGTTTCCCTATGAAGAGAGGAAAACTGGTTAGTTCTAGTTTCCATTAATCGTGCCATATATCATTTTCAATGCTGCTGGCTTGTGGTATTTGCAGTCCATGCTTCCTTTCCTGTTACAATCTACCTTAAATGACCCATTCATTCACTCATTCATTCATTCACTTGTCGAGCAAGCATTTATTGAACATGTACTACGTCCCCAGTGTAGTATTTTAGCATCAGGTTTGGGGATTACAAAAGAAAAGTACCTGCTGTCAGCAAACTCACAATTTGGAATAAGAAAATATTCCTGTAAGCAAACTAGAGAGAAAATACAAAGCAACATATGAACAATTAGATTTGGGTTCTGTTCCCAGTTCTGCTGTTAACATTGACAATGAATGGTTTACCCTCCTTGAACTCAGCTGATTTGAGTTGAGTGACCCAGGAAAAAAATTCAAAAAATAAGAAATTTTTGCCTCTTTCCTCTTTCTGAATTTCTTTGTTTTAATGTCATTAATATTTCCTAACTGTCCCTAAATGTTTCCCATGCTACACATTATCTCCTTGCCCCGGTAGAGGAATAGGTAGAAATTGCAAAAAGGAGGATTTTAACTCAACATAAGTGTTCTTAACACTTATTACTATCTAAAAAGAGAATAGGCTACCTAAAGTAGTGGATGATTACTTAGTGATATTGTAGATTGTTTGACTTCTGAGGTTCCTCCCGGGGCTGCCTTCATTCACATCCTGGTCCTTCCTCTAATGGTACGTATTTCTCTTTGGGTTTCCTCAGAGATGTGAAGAAGGGAACTGAGGAGCAGTTGCATGAATCTATTTCTAAACAATAATATCTAAAAAAAAAAGTGCATTAGTGGATGAGGAAGTCCTTTGCAAAGAATGTAAAAACATAAGGGTTGTTATTATTACATAGCCTTGCAAGTTATTTACTCATGTACGCTAATGGAAATGATTATATGAGTGTAGTAGGGTTTTATGTAGTCAATGTACTACCTGGTCTATTTTTAATGGATTTGCTTCTGTGATGACTAAGTATCCAAGGTGATAGAGGAGAAAAGATTCATTATTTCAGATAAGGTGAAAGCTGACAGGACAGATTCCTATAATGGAAGCTAAGAACTGACTAGCTACTTGATGGGAAAGTTGGTGCTGTATGCCCTATGGTCTCTTACACACAAATTAATCAATCAACAAGCATTTGTTAAGCCTCCATGATGAGTGAAGCACTGTTCATGACAATTGATGGATTGATTTGCTATAGATAGTGGTGTCAGGTGGGTTTCAGTATGTCACTAAGGTTTGGTGCAATATTATAGCATCCCAAACATCCCAATGAAAGGAACATTTGGAGTCCGTTCTTGGCGATCTTCAAGGGGTCAATATATCATTTGTGTCAGATGATTTTGGCATTCACTACTTGAAAGCAGGGGAATGAAACAAGATCCCTAATTATATGATTTGCGGGTTCTATTTTAGATGTCATTATAGCACGACAGCAAATAGGGAAATTGAGCTGCAGGAAGGAAGGCAGATGAAGGCATTAATAGTTTTTATTTTTCATATAATGCATCACAACAAAGCAAGAGGAAAGAAATCTTTCACAATTAGTGATTAAGTAATCAACAAACATTAAGCACCTACTGTGTGTCTGGCATTGAGATAAATACTTGGAACACAACAAGAAGCAAAAAAAATATTAGTCTCTGTCCTCAAGGAGTTTGCAATCTAATGATGGAGACAACATGCAAATAAAGCATACCAAGCAAGCTATATAGAGTATAAATAGGGAATAATTAGCAGAGGTAAGGCATTGGAATTAAAAGGAGTTGGGGAAGACTTCCTGTAAATGTGACATTTTAGTTGGACTTAAAGGAGGAAGTCAATCATCAGAAAAGAGAGAACATTCCAGACATGGGCAACAGCCAGAGAAAATGCCCAGAGCCAAGAACTGAAGTGTCTTATTCATGGAACAACCAGGAGACCTTATGACATCTCTATGTTCCATAAGGATCAAGACACTACCACAATTTCCTTCATCTCCACCTCCAGTGGAGGCAGCCCAGGTTCTTCCACACAAAGCCTCCGGGAATAGCAAGAACCTTTCTCAGACCGTTGTCCCTATTTTTAGTTATCAAACTGAGAAGAACCCCAGGAGAAAGCTTTCCTAACAACTGCTTTTGCAGGTGCTGCATCCCCTATCTCCACAGCTGTCATGGCTACCAAAGGCCCAGGAAAGAAATTTATCTAGGCCAGAATGCTTGGCACTGTCAAGTGGTTCAATATTAGCAACAGATACAATTTTTATCAATAGAAATTGCACAAAAGGAAATATATTGCCATCCATTTTGTTGCCGTACCCTAAAGACAGCTGGGCTTTTCCATCTGCATTGTGACTCATCTTCCTGCATATCAGAGATTTTCAACCTTTTTCTTTTTTAATTAGGCATCCCTTGACATCATCTGGTGAAGTCTCTGGATCCTTTTGCAAAATTACGTTTTTAAATGCAGAAAACAAAGCACATAACATTATAAAAGAAACCAATTATATTGAAAAACAGTTATAGAAAAAATTATTTATAGACCCTCTGAAATCTATACATTGACCACTTTGGTGAGACCCACAGACCCCAGGTTAAGAACTTCTACTATGTAGCTGTCTCTAATAGAATGTGAAATTCTTGAGAGCAGGGATTTTCTTTCATTACCATTTGTATCTCTTGGCACATAGTAATCACTTAATACATATAGTCTCATTCCTATTATTAAGACAAAACTTTATAGTTTTAAGGGAGGAAGAGAGAAGATACCAGGACTTCATCACAGTGGATCAATGCAGCTGCATGGTTTAGGTAATACTGACTCTCTATCCCTGGGTGCTAATGAGTATATTCCTCCTGTTTTCCGTGTGTTTCCTGGGGATGCATTATGTGCCAGGCTTTGCTACAGGTCTGTTCAAGGCCCAGAGAACAGTCAAGAGAATCAATGGTAATGATTCATGTCTCAAGGTCAGTGATAACTACAACTTTGACAGTACTTCTTCTCTAGGACCTGTCAGTATCAGTGCTTAGGGTACCTTAACGAAAGGTTTCTAGAATTTGTTTATGTTTTTCAATTCTAGAATTCTAGGCATCTGTTCTAGGATTCTATTGTAGGATTCAATGATGACAGATTTAAGCTATAACAAAGAGCCTTATTTGTGTCTTTGTCTTAAAATGAAAATCAACAGGATTCCAAAATCACAAAATGCCAGAGCTAAGAAGGATCTTTGACAGCATCTAATTAAGCCTCCTCAGTTTACAGGTGATTATGAGTTTTGTTTAAGAAAAGGAAAAGAATTTATCTTGAATTATACAAATTCATTTGAGTGTTAAACCCAAGATCAGTAAAGTAACCTCCTGGAAAATGAAGATTTGAAGAGTGATCAGAGCATAATTTCTTCATGAAGAATAGTCATAGTCAGGATGATTGCTTTCAAAATTTGTAGCAAAGCCTGGCTAATAATTATAATTACAATTCAAGATTCTTAAGATGCACTAGTATAGTTAAACATTTTATTTTTTTTCCAATTCCATGTAAAAACAATTTTTAATGTTCTTTTTTAAATTTGAGTTCCAAATTTTCTCTCTTTCCTTCTCTCTCCCATCATTGAGAAAGCAAGCAATTTGATATAGGTATACATGCTTATTCATGCAAAACATATTTCCATATTAATCATGTTGTGAAATAAAACATAGGCCACTCCCCTAAAAAAGAAAAATAAAGTTGTTTTTTAAGTATGTTTTTATTTACTCTGAGACAACAGTTATTTCTCTGGTGGTTTATAATATTTTCATCAGAAGTCCCTTGATCCACATGTGCAAAAAATGTTTATGGCAGCCCTTTTTGTCGTGGCCAGAAACTGGAACCTGAGTGGATGCCCATCAGTTGGAGAGTTAAAAAAGTTATGGTATGTGAATGTTATGGAATGTTATTGTTCTGTAAGAAATGATCAGCAGGATGATTTTAGAGAGGCCTGGAGAGACTTAGATGAACTGATGCTGAGTGAAATGAACAGAATCAGGAGATTATTGTATATAGAAACAACAAGACTATACAATGATCAATTCTGATGCACATGGCTCTCTTCAACATTGAAATAATTCAAACCATTTCCAATTGTGCAGTGATGAAGAGAGCTGTCTATACCCAGAGAAAGAACCGTGGGAACTGAGTGTGGACCACAACATAACATTCTCATTCTTTTTGTTAATGTTTGCTTGCATTTTGTTTTCCTTCTCAGGTTTTTTTCCCTAGATTCAATTTTTCTTGTGCAGGAAGATAACTATATAAATATGTGTGTATATACATATATATATGTATGTATATATATATATATATATTGAATTTAACATATTTAACACGTATTGGACTATCTGACATCTAGGGGAGGGGGTAGGGGAAAGGAGGGAAAAATTGGAACAGAAAGTTTTGCAAGGGTCAATGTTGAAAAATTACCCACACATATGTTTTGTAAATAAAAAGCTTTAATAAAAAATTAATAAAAAGAAGTCCCTTGAAATTGCCCTTAGATCATTATACTGCTGAGAACCACTAACTCATTCACAGTTGATGATCACACAATTTTGTTGTTACTGGGGACAATGCTCTCCTGGTTCTACTCGTTTCATTTTTCATCAGTTTATGTTAAGTCTTTATAGGTTTTTCTGAAAGTGTATTTCTCATCATTTTTAAAAGCACAATAGCATTCCATTACAATCATTTACCACAACTTAGCCATTCCCCAATTGATGGGTATGCTTTCAATTTCCAATTCTTTGCCATCATAAAAAAGCTATTATAAATATTTTAGTACATGTATATACTTTCCATTTTTTAAATCTATTTGGAATAGAGTACTAATAGTGGTATTAGCTGATTTAAAGGGCATATTCAATTTTATAGCCCTTTTGAGAATAGACCCAAATTGCTGTTCAGAGTGGTTGAATCAGTTAATAATTCTACCAATTGTTCTTTAGTGTCCTGGTTTTCCCACATCTTCTCCAATAGCCAACATTTTCCTTTTTTGTCATATTAGCCAGTCTGATAGGTATGTGATAGTACCCCAGAGATGTTTTAATTTACATTTTTCTAATCAGTAATGATTTACAACATTTTTATGACTATAGATAGCTTTGATTTCTTTATCTGAAAATTGCCTATTTGTGGTTTTTGATCATTTATGAGTTGAGGAATACTTTAATGTTAAAGTACCAAGAGCAATTCTCCACTTACTAAGCCTCTTTGGCAAATCATCACAGCATGATTTTGACCCGGGACCAAAATCCTAGCTCTGCCAGGTCTTACCAAGTTAAAAAGGCTTAGATAGATTGTGTGCATATAGTCTGAGGAATAGTTGAAGTTCAGAGAGGCTCAGAGTGATGAATTTAGATGCTAGATCAATGCACAAAGAAATCCATAGTATGAAAGTATTGGTATCCATGTTGGTAAAGGGAGAGTCCACACCAGTGAAATCACAGATCCTTGAAGTCCTGATGTAAGTGGGACAATGGATGGTAGGAAAAAAATTCTAACCCTGAGATGTATGAGAAGGTATCTGAAGCCAAAACATTTCAGTTTCTACTCAAATGGGAGTTGATTTGTAAAGTTCAGCAAACTTTCCTTTGACTTCTTTAGAGGTAACAGATTGCTGAGAAGTTAAAGGAGTTCCCCATTTTGTGCACTGGTAACTCAAACATGGTTCTACTTTAAAATTTGCCTGAGTTAGAAAGGAAGGAAGGAAGGAAGGAAGGAAGGAAGGAAGGAAGGAAGGAAGGAAGGAAGAAAGGAAGGAAGGAAGGAAGGAAGGAAGGAAGGAAGAGAGAGAGAGAGAAGGAGGGAGGGAGGAAGGGAAGGAGAAAAAGGAAGGAAAACCAGCAAGTCCCAAGTACCATAGAGTTAAAACATGAGCACATGTGTGTCTGGGTCATTTCAATTTTCGCCATTGCATCAGCTATTCAAGATGTGTTGGTGTTCATCCAAAAATATTATGAATTCATGTCAGATTTCATGTGCTTTAGGCATAATGCCTAACAGGATGTGAACAATAGGAAATAGGCTGTCTGCATCTTTGTATTTATTAACAGGGGACCAAGGAAAAAGGATTGCACCTGCACCAAATCCATCTTCCAGGACCCTACCTCAACTTTTCCTATAGATGAATTCCCCCTGAAGGTTTAAACAATTACAGGCTCTGGGTTTTTTTCTCCCATAAGAACATGGGAATCATCACCCTGGCTCAGGGAACAGTTCTTCTAGCCTAGAATTCTGTATTTAATGGGACAAGTGAAGGCAGATTGTGGGAGGGACTGCTAGTTGCTATGACATCTCTAAGTGGTAACTATGAGATTTCTTCCTTTGAGTTAACCCTAAAATTATAAACCTTTTTGCCTTTCTTCTTGAATAGTTCTGCTTTTGCATGTGGACAGCTTATATGAATGTTAGCTGATAGAGAGGGAGGATGCAGACTAGCTATAAAAAGCAGACAAAAACCCTATAAAAAGCATAACAGTCCTATGCACTTTCTGAAGATATCACTGTATTCCATAGCTTAGGATAATAATGAATTTCATAACAACGACCCTGACTCACAAAAAAACATTAGATTATTATTTTGTATGGTGGGGGTAAAGAGCTCAGGGGTATGTATATCATATCTTTCAGAAATCTGTATGTTTTAAATTTTTCTTGTACCTTAAATACAAATACTTCACAAATGTTTGTGAAGTTTTATTGACTATGGCACATGAGCCCATTGGGTACTTAGTGTGATCAAAGAATAAAATGATTAAAGATAGGTGATCCACTCATATATATATATATATATATATATATATATATATATAGAGAGAGAGAGAGAGAGAGAGAGAGAGAGAGAGAGAGAGAGAGAGAGCTGATTTAGCCATTTGCCCCAAAGAAGAAATAGTGACTGGATAATGAAGATAAAGCAGAAGAGAAAGAATGAAAAAAAAAAAGAATGAAAGCATTTATTGAGTTTTTACTATGTACCAAGCATCGTGCTAAGTACTACGATACAAATACAAAAGCCTAATAGTCCCTGTCCCTTGGAAAATCACATTCTATCAGGGGAAACAATCCATCTAAAGAAGTAATAGTCAGGAAAAAGAGGATTTTGTCTGGGAAGAAGAGCTGATGGGTGGGACAAAGGAAAAACTCACACTTTCTTTTCCAGACACAAAGATAGTGTTGTTGTTGTTGTTGTTGTTGTTGTTGATGATGAAGATGAAGAAAATGATTACAATTTGCAGATGAAGTTATGATCCTGGGCAAGACATTTTAACTGTAAGTGCTCTAGGAAACTCTAGTCGAAGTCTCAATTGCAAAGAAAGTGTCAACGTTCATGGGCAAATGGAGTTTCTTCATCTTGGAGTTTCCTATATGAATGAAGTCCCAGCCCCAGTTTCTGTGCCTCTCTTTATTCCTATCTCTAACTTAGATCAAGAGATGGAAAGAGGAGGGACAAGGGGGAGAAATATGAGCACAGTGCCAGTGGAAAACAACAAGGGAGAAAATGATGTTAATTGGTCCCAGGAAGTGCCACGCTTAATGGGTTTAATTCTTCTCGGGTACTATCTCTGAAGGAAGAGTTAGTCAAAACACAGAATTTTTCATGGGATGTCTAATGTCAAATCCATGTGAAACCTCAGACCAGGAGAACATGGCTGGAGGAGACAAATGGGTGAATTAGTAAAAACCCTGGCTTTCTCTTTGCTTCCAAAGAATCCAGGGGAGAGTTCTAGTGATGGATTGGACTGGTATCCGATTGAGAACATCTTGTAAGAATAAGCAGGTGCAGGGCCAGAAAATCACCTAGACTCAGAGAAAATTAGAACTGAAAGAGACTTTAGACAACATCTAGTCCATTCCCTTCAATTTATAGATGAGGTAACTAAGCCTTAGATAGGTCAACTTACTTGCCTAAATTTACACAACTTGTAAATAAAAGTGAGAATTGGAACCCAAATCTTCCTCCTGAACTTGTGCTCTGTCCACTATATCCCACCTTCAACAACTACTGCCCTCTTCCTCCCAGTCTCCAAACATCTAAAGAAATTAATCTCTTAAACAAAAGTAGTGAACTTGTTTTTTTTTTTTTTTTAATGAGAAGAAGCTGACTTCTGAATGGAACTCCCACCATTACTGGTATATACCAAAGATCAGATACCACTATGTATTGCAGGATACTAGGAAATAGTTAACACTGATTTAAACTTTATGCAATTAATTTTTCCTGACAGCTTGTTTTAAAAAAAGAGACTAAGGTATTAAAAATACCTGCACTGTTGTCAGAGTTGGGGCTCAGCCCACAGGCACCCTGTGAGCCTCTAGAAAAAACTAAGGGGGAAAACATTCACATTTTTAAATCTTCTGAATTAATATACTGAATTTCTTTGTTTTGCAAAAATTTACTGTGCAAAAACTGCATCAAGTGCCCAGAAACCTTGTGATCCCAGCTTATAAGGTCAGAGAACAGAAGAGGAATAGTTCTCTCTTTGCCAGAGGAGAGCACATTTCTAAGTCCCTTCCCTTCATCTCTCAAGCTGCTTTTCAAGTCTCTCAGTTTCCCTCTTGTTATTTATTTTTCAAATCTCTTCCTCTTCTCAGAACTTCTCCACTTCCCTTTGTCAATCCTTCTCTATTGCCCTACATTGTTTAGATCTGCTCCATTGTGAGAACTTTATTTAAATCCTTTGTTCAAAGTGAAAAAAACTAAAAATTAAATTTTCCCCTCCCCTTTGCATTTTCCCATAATTCCCTCCATTTCTTTTTCCAAAATGACCAGCTACTCATATTAAAACAAACCAAAGTAAGAAAAAAAAGGAATAAAAGCTAGAATTTAATGAGTGGGCCAAACCCAACAATTATGAAAAAATGCCTTTCTAATGAAATTTATATTAATTATACTAGATATGGGTATAGGGAGCCAAAAAAAGTCTCTCCCTATTTGGACTCTCAAGTTTTGAAAATACCCAGTGGGTGGATTTGGAAGGACAGTCCTTTAAAGGATTAGGAATTTCAAAAGACCAGAAATGAGACAATCAAGTAGGGACATTCATGTTTATAAACCCGGTACTAGGGACTAATTAGAGCTACAATGGGAATGTCCCTTCCCTCGGGAGATAGTAACAAGATGCATTTGGTTCATAGATTTAAAGCTATAAGGAACTTTAGTTCTTTATATCTGGCCCAGGCCTCTCATTTTATAGATTGAGATGCTAAGAACCAGAGAGTATTAAAGCATGCCACATAAAGACAGTGTAAGATAGTAGAAAATCAAGCAGCATCATTGGATAGTAGAAAGAGAAGTCCATTTGGAGATGTAAGTAAGGAACCTGGGACTAAATGCTCCTTAAGCTCAGTTTTCCTATCCATATATGAAGGGGCTGAATCAGCCCCTTTCGAGTTCCAGCCAGCTCCAGAGCTCACAAGCTCAGGATCCCCACCCCGAGGCTGGCATTGGTGCTCTTCTCTCTTTTGGGTACAGGTCCCTGCTATTTTATCTTGCTTTCTCTTCTTATTGGTTCCTTAAAAAACGATGGAGTTTGAAGGTACATACTTGCCCCGTGGCTTTAACCAAAACAAGTCAACGGGGAGCTTTTAAACCATGAAAGATATTGCACATAATCATGGAGCTTTTAAGAGTTACAAGCGCCTTATAACTGTCAGATCCATTTCATTTCGCCTCAAATTGTTCATGCTTTCATTTAGACTTGGCAGAAACAATAGTTCTTTTACCAAAGTCAATTTATCACTCTCAGTCAATATGAAGAGATGCCCTCACCAGGTAACAATAACTAAATACCTATTTCTTGAAAATTTGCAAAGCATTTATATAGACTATCTCACTTCAACCTAAAAGTAAGCCAGGAAAGCCAGTACTTAAGATATCATTATCTCCATTCTATAGATGCAAAAGCTGAAAATTAGGGAAATTAGATGACTTCCATGTAGTCTCACAGCTATTCAATGTCAAAATTCATGTTTAAATTCATCAGTAAATGATGGTCCTGTCTCCTCCCCTTCCACAGCTATTAGAGATCATATTGCCTCGAGTCCAGATCATCTAATTCAACGCTTTCAGTTTACAGTGGAGGAAATCCAGATCCAGAGAGGTCACTTGCCCAAGGTCAAGTAGATAGTAAATGGATGCAAAGCCAAGATTCAGACTTGGGGCTTCCTGACTCCAGGGTTCTGTCCTCTATGTCACACTGCTTCTCACAAAGGAAGAATTTATTCAGGCTCCTGCCCAGGTACATAGAATCTAAAACTCTGGTCAGAGCAGCACAAGATGGGAGCAAAGGAGAGATGGTGCAACAGAGCAGACCAAGCCAATTCCCGTCCGGGAAGACCAATGGGGAGAAGATTTACTGCCCTTTCCAGGATGGCTAGGCAATGGAGAGACCCACTGGCAATGCCCTGTACCCTTGCTTTCTCCTTATTGCCTTCCCAGGACCCATCTGGCCTGCAGGACAGCTCAGGTAACATAGATAGAGATACTAACTGTATATAGTGTGATGAGATGAACAGCCACTGAAATCTTGCCACCTTCCCTAATACTGCTTCCTAAGGACCTCCAGGCTTTAATAATATATGTCCTGTCCCTTTATCTCACAGAAAGCTAGAACTACTCACCTATTGATATAACCTAAGGATCCCCTGGTCTTGCTATTTACTCCCCTTCTTCATCCTTAGGAATTTTGAACCCTGCTCTCTTCCCTGCAGCTGAATTTTCTCTTACATATTATCTCTCCTAATTAGAATGAGTCCCTCTAGAGAAGGGATTGTATTTTTTCTCTGTTTACCCAGGGCTTAGCATGGAACTTGGCACATAATAAGTGCTTAATAAATGCTTCTCATTAATTCGTTCCCTCTCTTTAAAATTTCATTCCACATGCATTCACCATGTGCTTGCTCTGTATAAAGCATTATGTTCAAGTCTGTGCAAAGAATATAAATGTGGTTCAGAACATGGTTCTTACCATTAGTGAGTATCAAGTTTATAGTTAGGGTAATAAGTCAAATACTGAAGAAATGGGGAGGAAATAGATCACATAGTACAATATGTGACTACAAGTAATGCATTTTTTAAACCATAGAGTATTATGCAGAACAATACGAATAGTTTATCAGGGACAGCATGGTAGAGACTGGTCTGGGAAGGCTTTCTGGAGGTCAGTCTTGCCCTAGGCCTGGAGGGAAATGATCATCAGAGATAGCTAGATGTACAGAGCATTGAGCCAGGAGTTAAGAAGATGGAAGCAAAAATCTGGCCTGAAATACTTACTAGCTCTGTGACCCTATGCAAGTCACTTAAACTTCTATCTGCCTCATTTTCCTTAATTGTAAAATGGAGATAGTAATAGCACTTATCATCAAAAGAGTTATTCTGTAAGGTGCTTAGCATAGTGCTGGAATAAAGTAGATCTTAACAAATGTCTGTGGCATTCCTTCATAGATTTTGAGCTAAAATGAACCTTTAAGAGGTCATCTTAACTAACCCCCTTATTTTGTAGATGAACAAATTGAAGTCCAGAAATGTTAACTGTTTTGCACAAGGTCATATGCAGCAGAACCAATGTTACAAGCCAGAATGCTATAAGGCTTATTCTGCAACTTAAATTAACTCTCTACAAGTAGACGAGCAAGAAATTCAGGCATGGACTCTGGGGACAAGGACCTCCTTAGTAACTGGGCTTCTCAGACCTGGGAACTTCCCTCCTGTAGGTGTTGGGGGAGAGTGTCATTGAGCCTGCTTTGATGGAGAAGCCTAAGGCTAAGAGGAAGCTGTTCTAACTTATATCTCAGGTTAGTCCAAAAGAGAGGTTATCTGAACCCCGAGGCTTCAAGCTCATAAATCAATCTACAATTGGCAGAGAGGATGGGGAGAAAGGAAATAACATATTCCAACCATTGCAAAAGAGCCTCAGCAAATACTCAAAGAGATGCTACAATAACAGACACACACACACACACACACACACACACACACAGAGCAGAGCAGTTTAGTGATGATGAAAGGAATACAGCAACTATTGTCAATATTTCTGTGAAGGGCACTGCCCTTCCTTCATGTTGCTGCTCACCATTAACAGCAAATAAAAGAGGAGAAATACTTTGCAAGTATTTGTAAGGATGACCCATTATACTGCTGGTGCAGAGCTATTTATCTTGCAAGAAAAGAAGGACAAATTAGGTGAGATTTCCTCCAGGTAAAGCAGTGCAGATGGGACCAAGATTGTCCTGATTCCTGCTTTTCCTTCATGTCTCTCTATTCCCTTGTATTAAGTGAGTACATCCTTAGAGAACATCTATGTACCAGAATATAAAACAATACAAAGCCTTGGGTATCTCAAACACTAAAGCATTTGGTCTCTTCCAACTGTGTAGTTATTTTACACTTAACCACCCATCATATAGTCCATGATGAAGCCATTTTGGCTTATTGGCTCACGCCTGCTCTGAATTTCTAATCTCTGTGTCTTTATACAATCTGCTCTTCATTCCTGAAATGTTCTCCCTCCCTCTCTAAGCCTTCCACAGTTTTCTTGTCTTCCTTAAAGACTTAAATCATATCCTTCCTTCTTTAAAAGTTCTTTCCTAATTTCATCCTGTTGCTAGTGGCTTCCCTGCTGAGAAGACTTTCCATCTACTCTGTCTAAATCGTGCTTGTTCCTCACTATTCTCATGCTTATCTCCTCCACTAGAGTGGAGGGAACTTTTGGAGATAGGAATTGGCTGTTTGCCTTTTTAGTTATCCCTAGCACTTTGCACAGTGTCTGGCACATACTCAGTTCTTATTATGTGTTTATTGACTTTCTTGCAAGATCAGTATGAGTTGAATCCCTTTATAACTTTCCCAGATTTTACCTCTTTTCCTGAGCATGACTTTGTCAGAATGAGAAATCCTAACTAGAGATGGGAATATATAGGGACAGAGAAAAGATCAGGCAGGTTGGAAGGGAGTTGGGGACATAATCCAACTATAGAAGCAGCTGTCTTCTGGGTATTTTCAGAAAGCTGAAGGAAGTAGTCCACAGAATAGAACAATGGGTATTAGAACTAAAGGAAGAAAATCTCCCATCTTCAATCAATCTGAAAACTTTTTCCATCTTCTTAAAAAAAAAAAATCAGGCATGGACTTTCACCTTAGCACCAATGGGAAGCATCCAGTTAGGAAAGAAATTACATCAGCAAATCTGGCAGGGGAACACATTTCCACAAGTTTATCCACATTCACTGTCCCTTTCAAGACCTTGAAAGAGGAAACTGAGCCACATCTGTACACTGTATCCAAGTGTTCCTTCTGAGATCTGCTTCTAGGATTTTATGTAATTCTTCCTTGGCCTTTTAAAAATTCAAAAGAGATAAAACAGAGATGTGATAAACTCCTCTGTTAATTACCCAGAAATTGTCAGCTGAGGTCATGGCAATAATACCATGATTAAAATTCCAAAGCTAATAAGGGAATGATATGACAACTCAGACTTAGCTCAAGGGAGAGAGGGAAACTTGGCAATTTTTAGGAACTTATGGAGTTATCTGTGTCTGTCATCTAAATTTCCACATCTATTAGAAAAAAACACTAGTCAGACCCTTCTTTTTATTCATATCTTGCAAGAGTAGTGGTCACTGCCAGAGCGAGGCAAGAATAAAACATGAGATGGACACTGTGTGTACTGAACCTGAATTTATTAAGAGAGAAAAATCATAGGATTTATTATCAGAAGACCTATTTTCTACTCTCCATCCATCTCATCTTTAGTCTATCATTAATACCATCCTTCGTCTACCGCATATAAAAACAAATATATACATTTGTATTTTATATATAACTATATATATGGATTATATACATATATAAACATACAAACACAAAGAGGAAAAATTGGAGATAATCAACAGAGGTAAGGCACTATCTTTAAGGGGCAACAGGAAAGATTTCTTATTTAAGATGGGATAATAACTGAGACTTTAAGGAAGCCAGAGAAGTCGGAGACAAAGAATTTCAGGTGTGGGGAATAATCGGTGTTGGGACTCAGGAGATGGAGTGTTTTATGAAAGGAATAGCAATGGGGTCAGTGTCATTAATTTATGAGGGCTTGGATGGAGGAGATACAAGGAACAAGAATCCTGGAAAGGTTGGGAGAAGCAGGTTATGAAGAGCATTGAAGGTCAGTAGATTTTATATTCAATCATAGATATGACAGGAAGTCACAGGAGTTTACCGAATGAGGGTGGGATGTGCCGTGGTCAGATCTGTGCTTTAAGATCAATTTGACTAAAGCTAAATGGAAGAGAGACTGGAGTGTGGAGAGACTTGATATAGACACCAGTGAGTAAACTATTGCAATAGTCCAGATTTCAAGTAATAAGGGCCTGTATCAGGAACTAGTTGTGAGAATCAAATGAAATAATGCATGTGAATATGCTTTGAAAAAACTTGACATTCATATGAAAAAAATGCTCTAAATCGCTATTGGTTATAAAAATGCAAATTAAGACAACTCTGAAGTACTATTCTACATCTCTCAGATTGGCTAAAATGACAGGAAAAGATAATGACAAATGTTGGAGGGGATGTGGGAAAACTGAAATACTAATACATTGTTGGTGGAATTGTGAAAGAATCCAGCCATTCTAGAGAGCAGTTTGGAACTATGCCCAAAAAGTTATCAAACTGTGCATACCCTTTGACCCAGCAGTGTTTCTACTGGGATTATATCCCAAGGAGATCTTAAAGGAGGGAAAGGGACCCATGTTTGTGACAGCGCCTTTTGTAGTTGCCAGGAACTGGAAAGTGAGTGGATGCCCATCAATTGGAGAATGGCTGAATAAATTGTGGTATATGAATATTATGGAGTATTATCATTCTGTAAGAAATGACCAGCAGGAGGATTTCAGAAAGGCCTGCAGAGACTTACATCAACTGATGCTAAATGAAGTGAATAAAACCATGAGAATATTGTACAGGGCAATGACAAGATTATATGATGATCAACTCTGATGGAGGTGGTTCTTTTCAACAATGAGGTGATTCAGGCCAATTCCAATAGACTTGTGATGGAGAGAGCCTTCTGTATCCAGAGAGAGGATTGTGGAAACTAAATGTGGATCACAACATAGCATTCTCACTCTTTTTGCTGTTGTTTGCTTGATTTTTTCTTTCTCATGTTTTCTTTCTTGATCTTATTTTTCTTGTGCAGCATGACAAACATGGAAATATGTAGAGAAGAACTGCATATGCTTAACAGATATTGAATTGCTTTCTGTCTAGAGAAGGCTGAGGGGAAGGGAGGCAGAAAAATTTGGAACACAAGGTTTTGCAAGGGTGGGTGTTGAAGACTATCTTTGTATGTATCATGAAAATAAAAAGCTATTATTTTAGAAAAAGAAAAACTTGACATATCACACAATGAATACAAAGGGGATTCTTAAACATCCATAAACTCTTGGGAGTTCAGACTGTCTCTTGAACATTAAAATTTGAAGGGTCCCTAGAGATCATCTGTCTCTAGTCGCAGAGCCTTTGCTTTGGCCACCCTCCCCCAGCCTAGACCCCCCATGCCTGGAATGTGTTCCTTCCTTTCCTCTCCCTCACAGAATTCCTCACTCCCTTTATTTTGCAACTCAAACACCATCTTCAAATAAAGCCTTTCCTAATTTCTAAAATCATTTGAGCTTTCCCTTCCTACCTGTATAAGTTTGTTTATTAGCCTTACATTCATGCTGCTTATTTTTAGATTTGTGCTTGTCTATGACATTACAATATCAGCACCTTTTGAGTAGCAAGTGTTTTATTTTTTGTATTTATAGCCTCAATAAGTACTTAATAAATGCTTATTGATTTATTTATTATAATATAAAGAAACTGAGGCCTGGAGAGGCCTCTTACAGAGAGTGATGACTACTCAAAGTGAATTAGTAATTCAGCTTGAACTAGGAAACCCAGACCTCCTAATCCTTGGGCCTGAGCTCTTTCTGTTGCCACTGGGGCCGTTATGTTTAGCATCAAAGCCCAAATAGCCATTTTTCTCATACTCTCTGTCTGTGACTGACTCTGTCCGTCTCTCTCTGTCTCTGTCTCTATTACTGTCTCTTTGTCCCCATCTCCCCTAATTCTCTCATTCTTCCACTCGGTCTCTCTCATTCTTTTTTTCTTATTCTTTCTCCCTCCTTCCCTCCTCCCTCTATCTCTCCCATTCTTTGTCTTTATCTCTCTCATTCCCTTATCATTCTATCTCATTCTGTCTTTTTTTCTCTCTCATTCTGTCATTCCCTCTTTCTTCTTTCCTCGTATGTTCTCTCATTCTCCCTTTATCTCTTTGTCTCTTTCTCCATATCTCTGTCTCTCTCATTCTCTCTCTTCCTCCTTTCCTCCACCTTCTCTTTGTTTCTCTGTTTTTATCTGTCTCATTCTCATTGCTTTCTTCCCTATCCTTTCTTTGTCTTTGTCTCTTTCTTTGACTCTCTGCCTTTCTCATTCTCTCTCTGTGTGTCAGAATCCCTCTGTCTCTGTGTCCCTCTCATTCTCTTATTCTCTTTCCTTCCTTCTCTCTTTCTCATTCTTTTTGTCTCTGTCTCTCATTCTTTCTTATTCCATCTCAGTCTTTGCCTCTTTTCTTTTCTCTTATTATCTGTTTCTAGTTCTCTCATTTTCTTTCTCATTCTCTTTCTCCTTGCCTGCCCCCTTCTTTCCCTCATTTGTTCTCTCATTATCCCTTCCTCCTTCCCACTTTCTCTTTTATTCTCTCTCAGTGTCTCTCTCTTCCTCCTTCTCTCTCCCCTCCTTTTTGTTTCAGCTGAGTAAAATGGAAATAGTGACCTAGAACAGAATGTTGTTTGTGACACTTTGTGACAATACAAATCTGCATGCACACATACCCAAATGCATGTGTATCTATGTATTTGTGGAGGTAGACATAAAGATGGGGAGTAGAGATAAAGACAAAGGTAGGAAGATACTGGCCATGGAGGGAGAGAGAGAGAGGGAGAAAGGGGGAGAGGGGGAGAAGACAGACAAACAGGGAGAAAGATAGACATACAGGGAGAGACAGAGAGAGAAAGAGAGAGACAGAAGAAGGGAAGGAAGGAGGAAGGGATGGAGAGAGGGAGGGAGGAAGAAAGAGGAAAAGAGAAAGGGAGGGAGGCAGTGAGAAAAAGAGAGAGGGGAGAGAGACAGATAGAGGAGAGAGAGAGAGAGGGAGAGAGAGAGAAACAGAGACAAAGGGAGTAAGAGAAGGAAAAAGAGAGAGAGGGAAGGAGAGAGGGAGTGAGGAGAGAGAGAGAGATACAGAGGGAGACAGAGAGAGGAAGAGAAGAGAAAGAGAGAGAGAGAGAAAGAAAGAGAGAGGGGGGAGGGAAAGAGCATTTTATTATATATTTACTACATTCCAGACCTTATGCAAGTCCTAGAAAGACAGATACTAGCAAACAAGATGGTCCCTACCCTCAAAGAGTTTAATCAGATTAGGGAATGAGACATTATATAAAGGACAATTGGAAAGGGGATGTGGTAGGGTAAAGGGAGTAGTACATGGTATTTAAATGGTGGAATCTGGAGGTCTGGTTTCAGGTAAGATAAGATAAAAGACCACTTTAAGATAGAGGCTTCCAAAGAACAGAGTTGAAGTTTCTGGGGTGGGGGAATAAGAATTATGATTGAAATTCAGATAGGATGACATAATAAATAGAAAGGCAGTGTCAAAATCAGAAAAGTTCAAGATATGCCTCTAGCATGTACTGACTGTATGACCGTGGGTGAGACTCCAATTTCTTCCCTGACTCTAGGCCAGTGATTCCCACTGTTTTATATTCCTTGAACCCCTTTCAACAAAAACAATAACAAATCATGAATTCACTGGATAATTTAATCTGCTACTCATCATATATTTTTACAATTCCTTATTGCTAAGGAATCATTAAAGAACTAAATAATGATACTAGGGACCATCAAGGAGTTCTTGAATCACTAAGTGAGGACCAATGCTCTAGGACACTCTTTAATACAAAAAGATGCAGAAAAGATGACAATCTGCAATAGACAAAGAAAGCTTCATCACCCAGATGTTCCCTACCTCAGTGAAATCATAGATCCAGCCCCTACTCCCATCGTATAATTGCAAGGTGAGTGATATCCCAAATATACTCACATCATACAGTCAGAAAGCTCTGAGTAAGAAAAAATATGAAGGTTTTTTATGCTCAAGAATCGTCTTAGTGGATAGCTCTGGTTTAACATCTGCATGCAAAGTTACAAATCAAAACATTGCAGTTCATCTCAAGGAGAAGGATCAAAGATCCCTTTGTACTGTAAAACAAAACAAGAGTCTTACAACCTCAAAGACTCTGATGAGAGCTTAACAGTCAAAATATCCATATAAACAACTCTTGTTTCTTGAAAGTTCAGAACAAGTAGCATTTGGTACCCGATTCTCTTTGTGATGGGCATATTTATCTTGGTGCTAGAAAGTGATGAAGCAGTTAGGAATTGGTGGCTTTTGTTCTTACTTTAGCTATTGCACTGAAACCTTAATGTTCTGTTGAACTACAGTTTCAGACTTTATCCACCTGATAGGGCTGTTATGAAGAAAAAAATAAACATAAATTATTTATTTTTCTTCAGTCATTTCAGTTGTGTTCAATTCTTTGTGGCTCCTTTTGGTGTTTTCTTGTCAAAGATTTGTCATTTCCAGTTCCAGTTCATTTACGGATGAGGAAACTGAGGTAAACAAGGTTAATTGGTTTATTCAGAGTCACACAGTAAGTATCTGAGGCCAGATTTGAACTCAGGAAGATGACTCTTCCTGCCTCCATGTCTGACACTCTACCCCATTGTACCATCTCCATGCAAATGTCAGGTTAGAGTTTTTAAAAATTAGGAATCCTGGGCTCTCTTGAATCACACACTCTTTAATTTCCCTCTCCATGATATTTTCTGGAAATTCAAAGATCAAGAATTTTCCAGGGTCTATCCATAAAAGCCAACTTCCCCGGATGAGAGCAGAGTTCTAGCTCTACCTCAGATTGCTCGGAACAGATGGAAAAATCATTCAATGTTTAGCAAGAAGTGAGCAGCTCAATTCTATCCCAGAAAATAAAGAAGAAGCAGTTGTCCCTTCCCAGAGCTGCAACTTTCTGCTCCCATGTATGATACATGTTCAAGCAACCTCACCTAAGGGACAACCTCTATACATCAAGAAGCCACCAGCAATCAATACAAACTGCTCTGATTAATTTTCAGTGCAAAAACCTCCATTCAGTAACAACCCACAATCCCTTAGTGTTGGGTGAGCAAGTTCATTTTCATGAATACCACTGTGCAAGTCACTGGAAATTAATTTCTACAAGGGAATGTTTATGGTTATGAATGTACACCTTATTGCTGCTAGCTATTCTGAAAGGTCGAACTAAAGATAAGAGCGACTTTCTAGGAGATTAGCTTTATCAGTACATAGTGAATCACAGAGCCGGTGCTGCAAAAATTCTGGGAAATTCATATCCACTATTTGTCCTTTCTCCCTGCCCTTGCGCTTACCACCCCCTTACTCTAGGGAATAAGAAATCTCTATACCACCATAGCTGTATCTCAGACAGGATTTAAATGAGAAAATTATAATCATCACATGTCCAGCTCTGGCTTGAGAATAATTCTCATTCAGAATGTGTGAGTAGCTTTGATAGGAAAACAGTCTCAAGTCCAGAACCAATACTTTAAAAAAATAAATGAGTTTGGTGATTAGGGGAATCAAATTCTGAAACTGAAGGAGAGATATCTAGTTTGCCACTAGTTTGCCTGTGGCGAGTGTAGGGCTAGTGCAAGGGGTCCATTGCCAGGTAGAATCACCTACAATCATATTAGCTGACATAAGTCATGAGTTGAGACTGTTACACAGGACTGGGCTCCCATAAGCACTCAGTAAATGCTTGTTATCTGGAATGGAATTACTGCCATTTTCCACGCCATGGAGCTCATAATAGAAGCTAAATGAATTAACTATATTTCATTCATAGTTATTCATATCTAACGTGCCCAGCCCTGTTTGCCTATATTGCAGGAAGAGAGGGAAAAAAAAGATCCTTAACCTCAAGGAGCTTAAAAATCATTGAGCAAGCTTGACTAGAAGAGAGAGAATATGAAATGGATTTTAAAGGATAGGAAGTATTTGGTCAGGAAGCAAGGAAGGAGACTATCAAAGAGATTTTTGGGTCAAATTCTGCCCCCAACGCATGCTGGTGAGCCACTTAACTTCTAAGTGTTCCACTGTCAGGGCTATCCAAGGGCTTCTAGAGTCAAGACCCCTTTCACACTAGAAACTTTTACATGACCCAGTATATCAGTATGTAAACTAGATATACAAGTCAAACATTTACTGATAATAAATTATAATTTTATAACACCCACATTCATTTATGAGGCACATGTGGAGTCTCAACCTATAGTTTAAGAAGCTAACTTCTAGACAATAAGTTGCAGGGAAAGTGCCCACATGGTTTAGGAGAGAGCATTCCTCTGTAAAAACTCCCTACACTGATGAAATTCTCCATCCACTCCCTATCCCTTTCCTGAATATTCATTAGCCTAATGAATCTAGGGAAATTATGTCTGAGTTAGTAAGCACCACGACTCCAGGGAATCAACCTAAGGCACAAAGAATTCTTCACATGAATTAAAAACACCACACTTTTTGAAGCATATCTTTTGAAGCATCTCAAAGATGAGTTTGTTTCCAATAATATTTATTATTTGAAATAACAATGACAAAAATAATAATTCTCTTTTTTAAATAGTGATTTGGAGAAGCAGTCTGGGGTAATGGTTAGAAAACTGGATTTGGAATCAGGAAGACCCAGGTTCAAGCTATCCTTCTAACACACACTGGTTGTGTGACCCTGGACAGGTGATTTAACTTCTCAGTGCCTCAGGAAATTCTGTATGACCATAAAAGGTGCAGAACAATTGTCAATCTTCATTGATAAAGTAGGAGGTTTCCTCACTTCATCCTTCTCTACACTCATGAACCCAAAGATCCATGCTCCTCCAAAAACTGATGTAGTCCTTAATTTGTGAAGCTCTCTCTTTACAGCCTTTTGAGGTGAGTCAATTTTTGCAGAATGTTTACTACAGGTTAAGCATTGTGCAAATAGCTGGAGCTACAAAAAAAAGGTGAAAACCTGTCATCTAGGAGGCCATATTCTAGTGGAGGAGGGGATGGATACAAGATGCAAACAAATGAACCTATTTTTTGGTTGAATCATTTGAGTTGTGCCTTATTCTTCATGAGCCTATTGGGGTTTTCTTGGCAAAGATGCTAAAGTAGTTTGTCATTTCCTTCTCCAGCTCATTTTACAGGTGAAGAAACTGAAGCAAACACGGTTAAGTGACTTGTCCAGGTTACACAGATAGTGTCTGAAGGTAATCTCACAGGGAAAGTACTAACAGCTAGGCACTAAGAAAGAACTTCCATAAAAAGAAGCTCTTAAAGAAAGTCAAGAAGCATAGAGGGAAAGGAAGTATCTCAAATAGAGGGAACATCCAGAAAATAAGCATCAAGGCAGGAGATGGGATGTCACACATATGGCAAAAAGTCCAGTATCTCTGGATTGCAGATTACATGGAAGGAATAAAGTACAAGATGGCCATAAAATAGGAAAATGTCAGATTGCAAAGGGTTTTACATATGAAACAAAGCATTTTAAATTTGATTCCAGGGATGATAGGGAGCCACCAGCACTTACTGACCAGAGGGCAGAGTTGGAAGTGGGAAGAGACTTGAAGTAGTAAGGCAAACCAAAAAGACTCTTGTAATAGACCAAGTATGAAGTGATAAGGGCCTGCATCAGGTGCAGCTTTATGAATAGAAAGAAGATGGTTTTGTACAATTATAAACTGATAAGAACTAGCAATAAATTGGTTCTGTGAGATTAATGTAAGAGAATATTGAGGATGACACGAAAGCGGTGAGCCTGGATGACTGGGAGGATGATGGCAATTTTTGCTATAGAAGAGAGGAGGAAAGGCTTCAAGGAAAGTTAATAAATTCTGTTCTAGATAAATTGAGATTGAGATGTCAAGGAAACAATAAGAAAAACAGATGTGAGAATAGACCACAGGAGAAAATTTATTTAGATCTGGAAATCAACTACATTGAGATGATAGTGAATATATATGGGAACTAATAAGAATTCTAACTAAGCAAGATAGCATAGAGGGAAAAGATAATGGAAGCCAAGACAGAACCTCCAGGATCATCCAGTTAGTGGGAATAACCTGCATGAAGATCCATCAAATAAGCCTTAGAAAGAGCAGTCAGACAAGTAGAAGCAGAACCAAGAAAGAACAATATCACAAAAACCTAGAGAGGAGTCAGTATCCAAGAGAGACTATGGTTCAAAGGATGCAGAAAGGTCAAGAAAGATGAGGATTGAGAAAAGGTCTTTATGATTGTCAAGAGACCATGGTAACTTTGGAGAGAACAGTTACAGTTCAATGATAAGATTGGAAGTCAGGTTGCAGAGAAAATAGAATAAAAAGTGAGAGAAGAAATCAAGACATTGTGTAAATGGATTTCTCAAGTTTAGTTATACCTGATGGGATGGTAGGATTAAATTATGTAGGGTGCACTAACATTATTTCCCGCATTTTACAGTTTAGTAAATGGAGACCCCAAAATTGTACAGTGATTTGCCTATGATCACACACTAGGTAGAGGGAAGAGATAGAATTCACATCTGTCTTCTCATTCTGAAGCCAATAATTTTTCCACTGTCCTGTGTGGCTTTCTCTATTTCCGTTTCATTCTCTAAAGAGGAAAAAAGAGAACTTTATATATTCCAACTTGTTTTGTTTTCATTTCAGTAATTCAGGAATGATTCACTATTTTATTTGGTGGCAAGTATCTTTTAAGGTGTGATTCTCTTGTAGTGTCAAACAAGCCTCCTGGGAAGGATAGAAACATGGACTTTCAAGTCCAGAGTTTGATTTTCTTTTCTTTTTTTAAATTTAAATACTGTTTTTCCCCAGTTACATTTCAAGACAGTTTTTCAGTATTTACCTTTATAAGTTTTTAGTTCTAAATGTTTCTTCTTCCTTCCTCTGCCCTCTTCCTAAAATGGTAGGTAATATGATATAGGTTATATATGTGCTGTCATGTAGAACTTATTTCTGTAGTAGTCACAGTTGTGAAAGAAGAAACACATCAAGAAAAAAAGCACAAAAAAGAATAAAGTGAAAAAAAGTATGTCTCAATCTGGATTCAAGGTCCATTAGTTCTTTACTTGGATAGGGGATAGCATTTTCCTTCACGAGTTATTTGCACTTGTCTTAGATCATTGTGTTACTGAGCATTGAGTCATTTATAGCTGTTCATCATCCAGTGTTGCTGATGCTGTATACAATGTTTTCCTCATTTTGTTCATTTCACTTTGCACCTGATTGTACAAATTTTTCCAGGTTTTTCTATTCCAGGTTTTTGCCTATTTATCATTTCTTATTGCACAATAGTATTCCATTACGTTCATATACTACAGCTTGTTCACCCATTCCTCAATTGATGGGTACCTCCTCTAGCATTTTGCAACCATAAAAAGGGCTATTACAAATGATTTTGCATGTCTTGGTCCTCTTTCCTTTTTGTGATCGCTTTGAGACACAAAATTGATAATAATATTGCTATCAAAGGATATATAAAGTTTGGTTGCCCTTTGGGTATAGTTTCAAATTGTTCACCAGAATGTTTAGATCAATTCACAACTCCACCAACAGTGTAGAGTGTCCCAATATTTCCATCTTCTCTCCATCACTTCTCTTTTCCTTTTTTTATATTAGCTAATCTGATAGGTATGAAGTGGTACCTCAGAGTTGTTTTAAACTGCAACAGATTCTGCTGCAATGTCTTACTTTTATTCTGAGAGTGTGTGTGTGTGTCTTCTTCAAGTATGTTTCTTGTAAATAACATATTATAGGATTCTATATTTTTGAACCACTCTGCTATTTGCTTCTGTTTTATGAGAGAATTCATCCCATTCACATTTATAGTCATGGTTACTAATGTGTACATCCCTTTTTCTATTTGTCCATTTTTTCACTCTTGTCCTCCCCAACAATGTTTTGCTTCAGTCTACTGCCTCCCCTTGTCTGCCTCTCTCTTCTGTCATCCCCTTCTCCCCTTTACTTATAAAACTCCAGCTTTCCTTTTGGATATAAAAACTTTGAGTCAATAGTGACTAACATTGAAGGAGTTGTTTTATTCACTTAGCTTTTGTGCTTTGTTTTCCATTTAGCCAATGATACTCTTTAAAGAGGTTTTTCTCAGTGGATTTTTGTGTCTCCCTTTCCATTTAGCAATTTTACTTTTTAAGTAGTTGTTCTCTTTTTCCAAGCTGTTGATTCTTTTATTCACAATTCTTTTGCCTCACTCTCATTTCTTTTCCCAATTTTTCTTCTACCTCTCATTTTATTTTTAAGCTCATTTTTGAGTTCTTCCTTGAGTTCTTTCTGAACTTCCCATTTTTCTTTAGGGTTTTTGCCCATAGGTATTTTGATATTGTTGATTCACTTCTGAGCTTCTGAGTTTGTGTCTTGATCTTTTCTGTCACCATAATAATCTTCTATGGTTAAATTCTTTTTTAGTCTTTTCTGTTTCTTTTAAATTTGAGTTCTGCTTCTGGGGTAGAAGGGGCAATGTCTCATGCTTCTTTTGCTGTGACAGGGTTTGTTGATGACTTGCTGGGATACATCCCATTTTGGACTGCATTCCTCTTTGCTTAAGTAAGGCTGACTTTTCTTGCCAACATTACAAGTTTCTAAGTCTAAAAGATTATTTCACCTCATTTTTCTGGTTCTATTTTTCTAGGATTTGTTTTTAAGATATTTTGTGATTGGAGATGAATATGAGAGACTTATAACAATTTGCTGCTTAATCTGCCATTTATGGAGGCCACTGCTAGTTGTTTTGATTTATATCTTGCCACTGGACTCAGAATGATTCTGGAGAAGAGAGTGGGGCTGTTAGGGTTTGATTTTTTTTAATATTTAGATTTGAGTGTGATTTATAATGACATTAGAATTTGTGCACTTAATTTATCTATTCATAGAGTACCAAAAAGAAAAGAAGAGGTCTTTTGACTTAATTTGAGCCCCTTCCAGTGAGACTTCTTACCATTTCTTGGAGAAACTTTTATCAAATAGGAGGGAAGAAGGAGTCCATTTTCTTAGATTAGATCCCTTTCAGCAAAACCAATTATATAGATTTAGAGTCTATATGGACAAGTAGAGTTCTGGACTTGAAGTGAGGAAGACCTGACTGAATTCTATCTCAAATGCTCTGTGAAGTCCTGGACAAATGATTTAATCTCTCTGAGCCACTAGCTTTCTAATCTATAAAATGAGAATAATAATAGCATTTGTCTCACAAAGTTGTTGTAAGGATCAAATGAGATAATTAAAGTGTTTTTACGAAGCTTAAAGCACTGCATTAATGCATTATCTTTGAGGAATACATAAAGAAAACAAATCAGACTTTATTAAATAGTGAATTATATTTAGGTTGCTATATATTGAATGACACTAACACAGAAATATGCAAAGTCCAAATCAGGTCTACAATGAAAAGCTAAGTAAATCTTTGTGCTCCATTTCTTAATTCAAAAAATGAAAACATTGACTTAAATGATCATGTATGTTCCTTCTAGATTTTATGATCCTCCCAAGCTTCACTGGAGGCCCAAAACACAGAAGTCCTTTTATTATCAAAAGTGTGTGTGTGTGTGTGTGTGTGTGTGTGTGTGTGTGTGTGTGTGTGTGTGTGTGTGTTTGGGGCAAGAGTATTGACAGATGTTCTATTTGAAAAAATAGGAGCTATTTGAAGTAGAGATTAAAGAGGAAGATTCTGAAACCACTAGACTAAGAAGCATACTTAGAGTTCATTTAGTGCAAGCTCCTCATTTTGAAAATGAGGAAATGAAAGAAAATTATTTTTCCCAAATCCCTATTATACATAAGTGGCAGATCTGAAATAGGAACACAGATTTCTTCTTTTCCTTTTTGTGTCCTCTGGGGAAAAGTAGATGATAATTGATATTTATATGTTGGTTTAGGAATAGAAAATACTTTATATATCTTATTGATCAACTGTTCTTAAAGTGTAGTCTGGGGATTCCAGGGACCCCTGAGACCTTTTTAAGGAGTCCATGAGTTCCAAGTTATTTTCATAAGGATGTCAAGATGTTTTAATTCCTTTTATCGTAAGAATCAATAGATAGAACATCATAAAATTAAGCTCTTTGAAAGCACCATTAATAATTTTTAACAGCATAAATTGGCCATGATTTCAGAAAGTTTGAAAATAAATCATAGGATCATATATTTAGAGCTATAAGAGAGCATAAGAGTCATTTAGTTAAATTCCCCAGATTTAACGTAGGCCAAGAGAAGTTCTGACTTGTCCAAGGTCACATAAGTAGTAAGTGGCAGAACTAGAATTTGAAACTGGGTCTTCTGACTCCAAAGCCATTGCTCTTTTCACTGTACTGTGCTTCTTCTGGTTATCTAATTTCATTTGGGATATATAAGATAATCCACCAATTCTTAGTTTTAGTTCAGCATATGAAGCCATTTTAAAAAACAAAGACTTTCTTCCAATTTCTCTCTAGAGGGCTTTGTAGCTTATGGTCCAGTAGTCCATAAAGAGGTGGACTGTGCTCATGGGCATCTAAGTAGATGTAAGGTCCTCTGCTGTGTTTTCCAATGCAGTGCTCTCATGTCATAAAGGTGATGAATCTCAGCTTGATGACAATCATTCAGAAGGTCAAAATCCCACCAGAGGGGAAAAGCAAGGAGCAATTGTTGGCTGTCTTTGAGACTACTGGTTATAAGTTCTTGAGCAGAGTTGAATTAAGTAGGAAGACAAGGCAGATTAAGAGATAACTTTAGGATTATAAGCAAACTAATAATAATTATAACTTAAATAATGTGATCATAAACAGAGATCTAGGCCCCTTTGAGGGTCAGGAGAGCAAAAACATTCTCTTTTGAAAATAAGCTTATTTATCTATGAGGAATAGATGATCTTCCTTCTAATTAGTGTTTCTTGTTTAATGGGCATGTAACTCCCATGAATTCTGTTAGAGGCACTATATTATGTATTGCTCTTCATATTATCATTGGTATAATAACTGCAGATCCATTTGATACTTCAGAGGCCATTTCATCATTTTCCATTGGCAAGTTTTGTCTCTGATTAAATTTTTCAGGGGAGAAGCAATACTAGACTCAATTTTTATACAGGCCAATTGGTTCTTCTAAGTTTCCTGACCTCAGACTGTACCCAGGCTCTACTCTCAGTCATTTAATAGAAGAGAATTTGGTGAAGTAGAAAAAACATTGAATTTTGAGTTATAGAATGTATTTATTTTATTTTTAATAATAGCTTTTTATTTTGAAAATACATGCAAAAATAGTTTTCAACATTCACCCTTGTAAAATCTTGTATTTGAAATTTTCCTCCTTCCCTTTCTCCTCCCCCCCCACAGCAAATAAATCGATATATGTCAAACATTTAATACTTCTATACAAAATTTCCATATTTGTCATAGAATTTACATTGAAGACACAGTTCTTTCACCTATATGACGTAGGACAACTCATTTAACCTATTGGTGTCTTAATTTCCTCACATGTAAAATTAAGGAAGCGGATTAAAAGACAGCCAATGCCCTTTCTGTTTTAAATCTATAATGTCACAAATACGTGACATTATCAGGGACACTTGGACATAGATGATGGCTGGAAAGGCACGGTTCATACACACTGCTAAAGAGACAACATTGGAAGAGATTAGAAAGGCTGGGTCTATATTAATATCCATGCTCTACTGACATTGAGAAAGTCACATAATCCCTCAGTGCTTCAGTTTGTTTAGGAAGGTTAACTGGATGCTCTCCAAGGTGTTAACCACCTTGATAGTACCAAATCTATGATCCTTTAAACCCAATTATCCTGCTTGCACATACTTTTTTTAATTTCAAAGATCACCTCCCTGTGTGCAAAATGAACTGAAACTTTCATTTTTTTTTCTTTTCTCTAATGATTTAAATGAGATTTTCTACTCAAAATATAAAAGATGGAGGCAGTTATAAGCCTATTAGCAAACAATATTGTCATGACCAAGAACAGAGACACAGTTTAGGGCACATAGTAGGTCCTCAACTGCTTATTTTATACCTGAATTCATGAATAGTAACTCTCAATGAGTGAAGAAAGTAAAAACAAATAATAGATGTTTCTGGGTTTGCGGTGACATTAAAAAATCCATCCAAAAAAAAAAAGAAGAAAAAAGAAAGACTTCTAGCTCTCTGCTGCTTCCTCTTCATAAAAGTAACTGACATTTACATAGTATTTTCAGATTTGCAATTATAAATTTAGAACAATCTCATTTGAATTTCACAGCTTTGTGGGATAGATATTGGAGATATTATCTCCATTTTACAGAGAAGGAAACTGAGACACCAAGAGGTTAGCTGTCAATTGTCACTCAGCAAATTTTCAGGTGTGGTGGGAGATTCAAGCCTAAAACTTCTAACATCAAGTCCAATAAGCTCTCCACTACCCATAAGAAAGCATATCTTTTTTTTCTAAAGCTAAAGAGCACAAAGAGAAGTAAAAAAAAATTCTTAATTGAGTGGTGCAAAGAAATAGAAGAAAACAATATAATAGGAAAGACAAGAAATCTTTTTGAGAAAATAAGAAGTATTGAAGGAATTTTTCATGCAAAAATGAGTATGACAAAAGGCCAAAATAAAAGGCTAATTTAACAGAAGCCGAAGAAATTAAAAAGCGACAAGAACATATGAAAGAACTATACATGAAAAATCTTCACATTACCAATAACCACAATGGTGTGATTTCTGATCTAGAGCCAGACATCTTAAAGAATGAAGTCAAGTGGATCTTAGCAAGCATTGCTAACAATAAGGTAAGGGGAGATGACAGAATTTCAACTGAACTATTTAAAATCCTAAAAGATGATGCTGTTGAAGTGCTGCATTTGACACATCAAGAAATTTGGAAATTTGTCAGTGGTCATAGGAATAAAAAAAAATAATTTATGTCCCAGTTCTAAAGAAAGGCAATGCTAAAGAATGTTCAAATTACTAAACAATTACAATCATTTCACATACCAGCAAGGTTATGCTTAAGATTCTGAAAGTTGAACTTTATCAGTATATGAACCAAGAAATGGAGGAACTAGATTGATAACAAATTGATAATATTCTCCGGATTATAGAGAAAGCAAGAGAGTTCAGGGTGGAATATCTATTTCTGCTTCAATGATTCCATTAAATCTTTTGATAGGACGAATGAATCACAACAAAATGTGGCAAGTAGTCAATAAGATGGAACACCAGATAATCTTGTCCCCTGAGAAAATGGTATAAGAATCAAAAAGCAACAGTTAAAATTAAATATGGAACAATTGATTGATTTTAGAATGGAAAAGAAGACAAGACTGTATATTGTCATCTTACTTATTTAATTTGTATGCAGAACATGTCATGTGAAATGCCAGACTGGATAAATCAAAAGCCAGAAATAAGTTTGCCAAGAAAAATATTGACGATCTCAGATATGCAGATAGAACCATTCTGATGGCAGAAAGTGAACAATTAAGAAGCCTCTAGATAAGGGTAAAAGAGAAACGTATAAAAGTATAAAACTTGCCATCACTTCCTGGCAAATAGAGAAAGAAAAAATCAAAACATTATCAAATATTATATTCTTGGACTGAAAGATCACTCCAGACAATGATTATAGCCATGAAACTAAAATATGTTTACTCTGTAGAAGGAAATGGTGGACTTGGACAGTTTTATAGAAATGGGAACATCACCTTGCTGACAATAGTCTTTATAGTCAAAACGATAAGTTTTTAAGTAGCAAAGTATGACTGTGAGAGTTAGGCTAGAAGGAAAACTGAGAACTGAGGAATCAATGCTTTTGAGTTGTTCTAGAGAAGACTTTTGAGAGTCTCTTGGATAGCAAGGAGGTAAAATCAGTAAAAAGAAGAAATTCACACATAATATTTATAGGAAGTAAAATACTGAAGCTGACACCTAAATACTTTAGCCACATAACGAGAAGTTCATTGGAAAGTATTCTGATATTGGGAAAGATTGAAGATAAAAGAAAAAAGGGATAACAATGGATGAGATGGATAGATATGTGGATGAGATAGATAGTGTCAAGAAAGCAATGAAAATGAGTTGGATAAACTTTGGGAGACACTGGAAGATAGAAGGGTTTTAGCTTGTGATGGTCCATGGACATGACTGAATGACTAAACAATAAGACAGCACACTGGAGACTGATGGACCTGAAGTGAGGAAGACTTCACTTCAAATTCAACTTCCAACACTTACTTGCTGTATGATCCTAGACAAATCACTTACCCCCTATCTACTCAGACTCAATTTCTTCACGTGTGTAACAAAGGCTCAATAGCCTCTATGCCCCTAGATTGTTATAAGGATAAGATTAGAGCATATTTAAAAGTCACTTAACACAGTGCCTAACATATAGCAGATAACATATAAATAAAAAATGCTATCATTATTATTAGGAACTGACCTATCTTGGTAGAAAAAAAGTTTTCTCACTTGGGAATTCTCTATGTCAGTAAAACCATAGTTCTCTTCCATAGGCATATGTGTTTGCAGCTCATTTTATACGCATATGTATGTTTATGTACATGTATATAGCATCTATAAGTTCTGTACTTCCTTTCCCAGCCTCCTTTTATATGGGCAGGACGTGACTGTTACACCCTCATTTCTTTTCATTTCTCTCCTGGTTGCACTGCTTTAGGAGTTTTCTGAATGATTTTCTACTCTTTCACCAATAGTACCTCCTCCTGTACCCCCTATGAATTTTCAGCTTCCTTTTATGCCTTGTCTTCCCCCATTAGATTGTAAATTACTTGAGAGTGGGGACCTCTCTTTTTTGTATTTGTATCCTCTTAACAATGACTAGCACATAAGAAGCGCTTCATAAATGTTTATTGTTTATTGTTTATTAGTGACATCTCCTCAGGGTTCTAGCATAACCTTAGGGGACCCCCAGAACTCTAATGACTACTTGTTCCTGTAAAGTCTAGAATAAGCCCTAAGAAGTTGAGGATATCTTTCTAATGATAAGCCCATGAACCCCTACTACTGTGCTTTCACCCATACTATCAATAATATTAGTAATCTAGACCTGATTCATTTCTAGAAAGGAGTATTTATTAAGGTGGCATAGTAAGAATAAGTGGTACAAAATCCCACCCCCTGCCAAAAGTCTGACACACTTTCTCATATATATACACACAGTCTAGAGAAAGTACAAAGAGATAGCTCACAACTCTTAGGAATCCTTTTTTTTTTTCCTTTTTCTGAGGCTGGGGTTAAGTGACTTGCCCAGGGTCACACAACTAGGAAGTGTGAAGTGTCTGACACCAAATTTGAACTCGGATCCTCCTGAATTCAAGGCTGGTGCTCTATTCACTGTGCCACCTAGCTGCCCCACTTAGGAATCCTTTTGCTTGAGTGTTTGAGATCTCCCCGTAGGTATAGTTTAGGTTTTTTTCTCCTTATAGGCTTTTTGTAGAGCCATAACTCTGTACCCCATCTATCACTGATCCCCAGTGCAATCCCTGCTGCCAGCTATATGAGGCCATTCCTGGACCCCAGGGAAAAATCCAAATCCTCCAAAATTAACTAGGTTGTCTTTTGGTCAAGCTCTCTAGAGGAGAAATAGGCTGAAGAAAAGCTACATCCTGTGCATACAATAATTCCTTCTCAGGGATAGCTGTATCTCCTCTTCACCAGATACTTGAATGTCTTGATTCCAAAATTGGCTTGGTCTTTTATAAATCATCTATAAGGTAAAACCTGATATCCTCAAATAATATGAGCACACTCCATATGAAGCATCACTCTGATTTATACAAGGGCTTTCAAAGACATTTGCTCTTAATCTATAGTCTTTGATTGGAGGGAGGAGGAGCGTAGGCTCATCTGGGCACATTCCCTTAAGTGGGGCTGCTAATTGTCTAAGCTTGTACCCACCCATATATGTTTATGTGTATTGCACACATAGATACATGCATGTTTAAGGCTTACAAATGATCTTCCTAACAACAGGTAGATAGGACAAGCATTTTGTGAACAAAGACTTGAACCTCAGAGAGACTATAACTTTTCCAGGACTTAATAATGTGTGTCATGTGGAATATGGGAAACTCAAACTGAAGTATCCTGAATTCAAATCCAAATTCTTTCCATTACACCGTATGTGTTATTCTGTGTAGTCAGTACCTCTCCCACTATGTTAACAGCTCACAACTGACATGAAGCTAGAAGTAAAGCCAATGACATCAAAGGCAGACTACTGTAAACTAGGGGAAGGAGAAAAGTTGTCACTGTTCAAAGCTTTTTTTCTCATCCTATTTCCACCCTAGAAATTTAGGGACTCATAACTGTCCACATGGAAAATAACTTTCTTTTGATTTCCATGACTCTCCCTCAGAATTAAAGGACATGGGGAGAGACCCAGAGGAGAGTGAAGTAAAACTTCCACATGGATTTTTTATTCCATTGTTTTATTTTAGGGAATTCAGTTCAATGTATTGGAATTGGTGGGGAGAGTTTACAAATGCTGGGATTTCTACAATCATTA
Source organism: Sminthopsis crassicaudata (assembly GCF_048593235.1). Lineage (NCBI taxonomy): Eukaryota > Metazoa > Chordata > Mammalia > Dasyuromorphia > Dasyuridae > Sminthopsis > Sminthopsis crassicaudata. The sequence continues at coordinate 252,180,526 of NC_133618.1, forward strand.
CTAAGAATATCTTCTCTTTTGGGAAGCTTGGAGTGGAGCAGAACAAAGTGATATGATCCTAGGAAGGTCATATAACCTCTCAGCATACCAGACAATTCTCTGACCCTTTAAGTTACAAAACAGGTACCCATCTTCATTAACAGATGGAGTTTCTTCACTAAGGAATTCTCTATGCTAAAGAAATCAGATATCTTGACAAAAGAGAACATTGAGAGAGCAAAATATGGGTATAAAAAGGGAAAGTATAGTTATGGTTTATTAATTGAAAGGAGAAAAATGAAGGATGTAGAAGTTACATAAAAATATTAATTACTTCACCTTCTTAAGGTTTCTTCAATATCCTCTTCCCATCATGTGCCATAGATTATGGAGAATCTCTCACTGTCTGGTTCTTCATAGGGATCAGGCAATTGTCCCCACTTATTTTCCAGACTGGTTCACTATGTCCTATTTCATGACCATAGACAGGTTCCCTGGGGATAAGATAGAAGGGATAAAACAGTTATTACTTAGAAAATTGATCAATTGTTAACAATAGCTGAAACTCTTAGTGAATTAATATTGATATTTATTATTTAGTTTTTAGTCTGGGGCTTCACATGTGTATTTATAGACTATACAGATGCCATCATTAGCTTTATCCTGCATTTCACTATTTGATCAAGAGAAATTTTGTCTCCAATCAACAGGCATTAATCAAATGTCATATAAAAGTATGTAAACATGTATATATGAAAGAGACAAAAACTAAGACAAAGTATGCATGTATGAATATAAAAAACACGATGGAAAATATGAATATGGAAATAAATTCAAGGTAGTTATGGTTAACATTGCAATGGGTCCAAGGCTAGGAAAATTGACTCACAATGCTGTATTATAAAATAGCAGCATAGAGTTAGTAACATGACCAAAGAATGCAGCTTTTGGATTAAACTCATAGTTGAACTTAAAATCTTTAACTTTATATCTACATCTGGAAAGCAGAGAAAATAGTTGTTCTTGAAAAATAGAAAAGGGACACTAGGGGAAAAAATCATAAATTGAAGCAGAAACAAAGAACATTTTCATTAGAAAACCAATTTGCACTTTGGTTTTGATGTGTAAGGTATTTGCAAAGACACTTGATTTACATATTATTTCCAAAGGTCTAGAAGTAAGATGATTGAGTTATTTATTCCATTCTTTTCATCCTATTCTAATCTAACATAACTTGTTTTTATCTAGTCCAGTCTAATCTGGCAATTCTTTGAAATTCTTTTGAGATTGTCTCCTTAGACTACTGCAAATAAACCAAAGAATTGACATAATATGATATAGATAAAACAATGTTACTAAGAGGTCCTTCTGTTCTGTATGGTGGCAAGATAATTAGTTGGGCATTGTGTAGACAGGTTTCAGTCACTGATAAGATAAAAATATAGTTGCAAGATCTATAAGACTTATGGTCCCTGGAAGAATCCTGTCAACTCAGGTATGACTATTTGATAATAATTTGTGTTAATTATAAAATTATAAAAATAAATCATCAGATGAAGGACTAAGAACTATCATGTGAATAGGGTAAGCTCAAAACAGAGGGCAGACTTGAACTCGAGTCATCAACATGATGATAGTGATCACTCATCAATAGTCATCATATATAATAAAATGTTGGAAATAAATAAGAGAGAGACAGAGACAAAGACACAGACAGAGAGACAGAGAGCGAGACAGGGAGGGAGGGGAAAAGAGAGGGAGGGAGGGAAATAAAGAGGGAGGGAAGGAAGGAAGGAGAGAGAGAGATCAGCACTCTGGTCAGCACCAATGCCAGCTCTTAGGAAAGCTATCTTGTCTTGAGTTCTTTTAGCCCCAGTTGATTTATTTCTGAGACAAAGCTTGCTTGGTCTAAAGAGTCTAAGGCTTGTCTGATTCTTAATTGTTAGAAGCTATGTACTCCTAAATACAAAATCACTGGATATTAATCTGTATGGGCAAGATTATTCCCCTGAAAAAGAATAATAATAATAATAATAATAATAATAGGAATAATGATGATGAATATTTGTATTTGTGTACTGATTTAAACTTCATAAAGTTTTTTTTCATTTGGAAGTTTAGTATTATAGAGAAAGTAGTAGATTTAAAGTCAAAAGAATTGTATTAGATAGAATTCTTTATATACTTATTGCCTGCATGGTCTGAGGTAAATTATTTAATTTCACTTGTCCTCTAGTTCCTCATATTTAAAATTAAAGGTTTAGACTAGAATATCTAAAGTCCCTACCAGCTCTAAATTTATCATCGTACAATCTTGATAGTTCATCATAACTAACCACACAGGAAAAAAAAAAACTAAATGAATGAATAATATCTTTGTCCAATTTATGATATGCAGGTGAGTGGGCAATCAATAGAGCTTATCTATTAATACATGTACCTTTAGGTATTAATTGATTGCACAGACACCTTGTACAAAGAATGAGTTAGGCACAAAGTTGAACAGAAGGAGGAAATAATATCTTCTCAAAAGCTAGATTGCCTTTGAAAAGTTGCATGGTTCTCTTAATCCCAATTTTCTGTATAAAAGGAAGGTTGATGGTTTTTTATACCAATATTCTTCTAATATGTATGACATGTAGGAATACTTCATTCTCCATAGAATTAAACTTAGAGCAACAAAAAGATATATAATGGGAGTATGTAAAGATAAAATGTATGCATAGGGGAAAATGGGTCATAAAACAATAGAGAGGGGTAGAAATAATTAATAGTATGCATTTGTGCTTACTTATAATTAATTAGTATAGATTTAATATTAAGGAAGCCAGACTAAATCCTGCAGTTTGTTGGGTGAACTTCTTGTGATGGATTTACTGGAGGACACAGCACTAGAGGTGAAAATGAATACTATGAATGGCTTTCCAGCTGTACCACCACATGAATGAGATCACAAATCCATCAAAGATCCAAGATAATCTTATGTACATAAGGACTGGGACAAGATTTTTGACAGAGAGAGATCTATCCTGGGCCTTTCCTTAATTTGTTACTTCCATTAATTAAATTTCATGGATGAAAGAGCCTTCCATCTACTCAATTTCTGATGAAGCAACTCAAAGTACAGATTGATTTTTGAACCACGCTTTTAGAAACTGTTGGTATTTGTCCCTCACAAACATTACATAGGAGCTACAAATTTATTCATATTTTTAAAAAATACAAGTTGGTGTGTTGAATAAAATCCATTACACTTAAGCAACATTACTTTTGAATTATTCATGGCAATGAATATTTGATTGCTTCCATACGTAAGTTGTAATGCATTGGATAAAACTGAAGCATCTAGCTCATGCAAGAGTAATGTGCATCAGTTAGAGGGCCTGGTCAGTTGAACTCACAGGATGAGCTAGAATATTTCTCTCTGCCATATCCTTTAGAAATTATTGATGGTGAAGGTCAAAGGGGGAAGAAAGCATTCTCATAGAAATGCAGAAGATTAAAAAAAATTTTTTTAATTTTGGTGGGGGGGGTGGATATCACAATAATTGTGTCTATAATTCTTAACCTCTGTCTCTTGGCTTAGTCTTGACTAATCTAAGTAGACTTGAGAAGGTTATACCATCTTATGACAATTGAATATTATGGAAAGACCCTGGGAATCAGAAGACCAGCATTCTACTGGGGTTCTGTCAAAGTTCTCAAGGACACTGCCTCAGTTTCTCCATCTGTAAAATGAATTGTTACATTAGATTCTTTCTAAGGGCTTTTTCAAATCTGAAATCTTATTGTTCTATGGTCTTTACTCCTTTGGCTGGTAATTCATACATCCCCTTGCCAAACTAGTACCATCCCCTCAGAAATTCAGGCTGTTTGCAGAAAGTACCACAGTGACAATAGCTGAGTGAATACTACTTTTTGATTTTCAAAGCACTTCCATACATCATCTCATTTTATATTCACAATACCATGTCAGGTAAGCACTACAAACATTACCCCAATTTACACATAGGGGAATTGATGCTGAAGGATTTGCATCTTAGTTGTCACATTGCTAATCAATAGCAGAGGGAAATTTTGAATGCAGGTGTCTCACAATGCCAAGTCCAGTGCTCTTGCCACAATGACAGCCAAGATAAATGTAAGCGCTAATCAACTCTCAAAGAGCTCATGGACGGCAGTACATCTCCAAAAAGACATATTGGCCAGACAGATGGGGTATTATCTACTCCTGTGATTAGTACCAAAAACATTACCATGGTTTGTGAGCCATTCCAACCTTGAGAACTTGACTAATTGTCAGAGAAACACAAGATCTATGGCCACCTGGAAAGGGTTTTGTTAACGCTGCTCAGAAACAACAAATCCTGACGTTTGGAGGAGATTCAAGTGTGTCGCCAAATTTAGGGAGGACTTATTGGGCCACTTCAGGTAAATGTTTCTCTTTGCAGATAAGCCCATTTCTACAAATGAATCATCTGGAATATAATCATTGAATTAATGGGGAAGGAAAAAGAGATGGAATCTACCTCTGTAGGGCAGTACAACTTGTTTAATACTAGAAGAGGATGGGACAGCTGCCTGAGAACTACAGGAGACGGTGGACTTGGCAAGCATTTTAGCAGACAAGTTGATCTCCTGTAATAAACAATAATGCCAACATGGTTTCAGGAATTGTTTTGTTTTGTTTTGTTTTGTTTTTCATTTTCCATCTATTCCTGATGAAAGAAGCCAAAAGTTATTTCAAAAGTAATCACTAAGGTCTGTGTAAGTAATGATATCTTGTATAGATATTACACTGCTAACATGAAAGATCTCCAAAAGTTGTCAAGATATTTAATTCTTACATTATTGTTTAATTTTGTGTGTGTGTCATTTCTGTAGGTCCTCACAGTCTAATAATATGAGTCAATATCCTATCTTCCCAACAATTTAAACATCTTTACTGTAAGGATTAGGCGGTATTATCACTTGTGTACCAAATAGGATAAGATATTTATAATCAAAAGGGACTCTAGAGGTCATCTAAGCCAAATTTGTCATTTTGCTTTGAGAAAACTGATGTCCAGAGAGGTTATGTGACCTATCCAAAGTGATAAATCATAAGCAAGAAGGGTCTGCTTTCAAATTCATTATATTTTCCTCTACATTATACATATATTTATTGTTGGTGGTCAGCCATTTCTGATTCATGGCTGACTCTTTGTCACCCCATTTGGAGTTTTCTTGGCAAATATCAGAATGGTTCGACATTTCTTTCTTCAGTTCATTTTACAGATGAGGAACTAAGGTAAGTAGGATTGAATGATTTGTCCAGGGCCACACAACAGTAAGTGTTTGAGACCAGATTTGAACTTTATGAAAATGAGTCTTCCTGATTCTAGACCCAGAACTCTACCCACTGTACCACCTACCTGTCCTATATACTTATTAGGTGTTCAATAAATAGTTATTGGATAAATGAATGAGTTGTTAAGTACCTATTACCAAGACTATTACCAAGCCATTCAATCAACAAACATAACTTCTATTATTGAAAATAATAATTAGTGCTTTCAGGTTTTCAAAGTATTTTACTTGTTATATCATTTGATCCTCATAGAAACTCTATAAGGTAGATGATATTATCACTCCCATTTTGCAAATAAGGAAAATGAGACTTAGAAAAGTTAAATGATTTACCACTAGGGTCCAGCTAATAAATAAGTATCTAAGGCAAGATTTGAAATCTAAGTACAGCATCGAGCAAACTCTCCATTATAGGGACAAGAAAATTTTGCATTTTTTTCTATTCTTTTGGGGACTGGCTTCATAAATTGACATTTCACCAGAAAATTCTTTCTTATGCCTTCTCTAACCTCCTCAGATCTTATCCTACTTATTTGAGCTTAAGTGGACCCATCCCTTTCTTAGAAAACTTGGTTCCTTTTCATGGCTCTGGCATCCCTAGGAAGAAAGATGGAAACCATGTGGAAGATTATGATACAATGAGAAGCGATGTTTAATAGGACCCCACTGGTGAAGACTGAAAAGCAGTTGAGTCTTCTAATTTGCAGGCAAATCTTCTATTCTACCTCATTTAACTGCCTGAGACAGCTTAGAGATGCAGAATCTCCAACTGACTTAGCAATTTCTCCAATGTAGAAAACCATAGTCTCGGGCATCTGCTTGTAAATATTATATAGGAATATTTTTGGTATGTGGTAACTCCCATTTTAGGGAAGGACCCCATTTGGCTACCAAGAAAGCCAAATGAGCAATATTGTTCACTGTTCCTTTAAGCCTCCCCACCCAATATTTTTTTTTGTTTGGTGTGAATGGAAGAGAATATAGCAAGCATACTGCCAGTCTGCCTGGGCAGCCTCAGTCATGGACCTAACTATGGACACAGAGGCTAGAAACATGGCAGGATTGTCTAATCAGTTTGAAAGGAGGGTCATTGGGCCAGCTAGATGGCACAGTGCATAGACCAGTTCAAATCCATTCTCAGACACTTATTAGCTGTGCAATCTTGGGCAATTCACTTAACCAAGAAGAGAGAGGGAGGAAGGAAGAGAAGAAGAAAGAGAAAGAAAAAGGAAGAAAGAGGAATATAAGAATAGAGGAAATATTAGATAAAATTTGGTATCTGCCCACATGTAGTATACTTTCTAGTAGAGGGGCCACATAGATAGATAGCTCAAAGCCACAATCTTACATAAATGTCTTAAAGAAGTACAAAACAAAATTAGTTCCAAGGGGAGAGTTATTACTAACAAGGCAGCTTTGGGAAGTATTCCCAGGTGACTTTTGAATTGATATTTAAATAATAACCAGAATTTATTAAGCAAAGGTGGAAAGAGGGACCAGTGTGAATAAAGTGACAGAGGCAAATATATTAAGGCAAACAGAATACCAAAGAGTAAGGAGAGTTAGAGAACTATCAGTTTAGATGGAGCATAGAATTCAGAAAGGAGAGAGACATGAGATTAAAGTTAAAAGGTTGGATGAACTGAGAAGGGCCTTGAGTTCCAGGCAAGGGAATTTGTATTTTACAGCATAGCTCATAGAAAGCACCTAAAGAGGCTGAGCAGAGGAGTGAAATAATAAGATCTATAAATACAAATATAGGTTTGACAATAGCCCTGTAAAGCACAATAACATGAAAGGGAAAAAAAAAAGTGGAGGTAGAAAGTCTCATTAGGAAGCTAATGCAATACAGCCAGATCCTAATTAGTGCAAATGATGTCTCAAAGTGGTCACATTATTTGAATTCTCGGTGTATATTTCCATTAAGCTGGAACCAATTAACATGTTTTACATAATCATAATTTTTTAAAAATATGAATCCAATACATGCAATCACTTCATGAGATTCACTATTCACACTCATGTAATCTAGCTATAGTAGGAACCTAGAGGAGATAAGAAAAGCCTGCCTCTACTCGAAGACAGCAGGAATAGAGAGGTGTTAGATAGGAGACACATTGCCTATGTGGAATAAAGAGACTTGGTATCTGATACTGGATAGCAAAGTGAAGAAGGAAAGCATTAAAGAGAGCATCAAAAGAGACTGGGTGAAGGAATGAATGAATGGCAGTATCACACACAGAAATAGTGAAGGGAGATGGAGCATTTCAGAAGAAAAGGATAATGTCATCAGTTTTAGATGTGCTGAGTTTGAGGGGAAGACATCTAGGTGGAGATGAAGCTCAGAAGAGAGGTCAGGGCTGGAAATAAATTTGAGTCATTTAAACAGAAGCGGAGGCTGAAGTTGTGGGAGGGAGGGAGGGAGTGAATGAAACTGCCCACAGAAACAAAGCATTGTAAAAAGAACAGGGTTAAGGGGAGGAGGAAAACTATCAACAGAAACAGTAAGAGAGTGGTTAAAGGAGCAAAAATAGGACCAAAAAAATGTGGTATGGCTAAAGTCAAGGAAGAAGAAAGTACATTAATTACATGTGTTCATATTCACACACTTTGTAGTTAATTATGTAAAATCTGATCATTGGTTGCATCCCAATATGCAGTGTGGATTTGCATAATGCAATCATTTCATGAGATTGATTGTTCACACTAATCAGGACCTAGCTGTATCCAGTAGGAGGAAATGATCGGTGGTCAGAATTGGACACACAAAGATCTCAAATGGCCATAAGTAAATAAACCACGTGTGAGTATTCATATGGAAACATACAACTATTTTAAAAAATCAAGTTCATGAATATTCATGACTACATTGGATTTGCAGATTCCAAGTAATTTAAACGTCATTAACAGTGTATATGAAATGTTTTCAGCAGAAGATATGTCAGAGAAAATTAATCTTGATTATCAGTCACAACAGAGGAAAATTAACATTTTCTATTTGAAAATTCCCAGGATTATAGATACTTTGCACCCTTGTCCTTCAAGCCACGTAAGGTTAGCATGATCAAAATTAATTTTAATTTTGAAAAAATGAAGTGGCTGCACATTCCCTTGTGAAGTAATTAATTGAAATACATAGACAATATTCTTACCTGTCGAGGCTAAGTGAGCATTTCTGCATGAAGACTTCTGTGTTTCCCTTGGGCTTAGAGCTGCTGTAAACAGCTTATCCCAGTTGAGGGAATCCCATATTTTATTCAGGCTACAAAAGCATAAAGAAAATTTCTAATTAGACCCCCGGCAACCCTGCCTTCTGGAAGGAAATAGCCAGGAGGGTTTCAAAGTCGATCTTACACCTTTTGGGGTCTTTCATGTTGCCAGGCAGATTTTGCAGGAGCTTTATCCAAAGTTGACTTTGTAGACTCACTGTGCTGAAGCTTCTAAAACTGATTCCATGCATGTCTATGACACTTATCATTCTGGCCACACACATTTGAACCTTCCTCAGCCTCCTACTGAATGGCCAGATTCAGACTACATTTGTGTAAGATCATGGAAATCTTAGGGCTCATCTTGCCCAACACCCTTGTTTTGAACACAGGGAAACTGAGGCCTAAAGTAGGAAAAGGACAAAATCAAGTTAATAAGAAGCAGCTAATAAGTGGCAGAGGTGGGATTTAAATCCAAGTTCTCTGACTCCAACGCCAGAGCTCTTTTCACTACTATGAGTGACTTGAAGGAAAGATAGAAATACTTGTCATACATGCTAATAACATAATTAAATTCTGTGAATAACAGAATTGAGGGGCAAAAAAAATATTAACAGGATGAAGTGACTGACCAAGTTTCATAAAGTAATATCTCAAGAGGAATATCTAAGTCTGCAGCATGGAGGAGCAGAAAGAACCCCCAAGAGAAAGACCCACATTCAAATGTAGGCTCGGATACTAACTGTCTGAATCTCAGTATGGTCATCTATAAGATGTAAATAAATCCCAATCATTACATTAGCTCTTTCCTTTAATAAAACTCCACAAACTATGGGCAAGCAACCAGCCTAAGGCATTTGGGTTACAAAAAGAAGTAAATTCAGGTGAATGTGAAGAGGGAGAGAGGAGGAAACACTGGAGTAGGTCACTAAAGGCTTCTTGGAGGATGTGGCAGTTTCACTGAGCTTTTTCTTAGAAGGGGAATTGAAGCATTTCCGACATGGGAATGGGGCTGGCTTGTGCAAATCCCAGGGGGGATGGCACAGAAGTTTAGAGAGCATTACATATATGAAGAGGTTAATTTGAAATAAGGATAGAAATATGGGTTGGAGTCAGATTTTGGAGGGCCTAAAATGCCATGGTGAAGACTTGCTAGAATGAAAACACTTTTTAATTTTTAAAGCAATCTATAAATATTTTATGTTCCACCAAATACATGCTCATATGGCTAATTCTTCACTGACAACTCCTTCCTAGGAAAAGATCCTGTTTCTGAGGAGTTCCACAATCCACTAGAAAGGCTGAGGGCTCACAGAAGGATAGTCAAGAGGTAGGATAGGGCTTCATCTCTCCAAACCAGGGGCTGAGACAGACAAGGGGACAGGCTTTCTGCAGAAAAGAATCACAGCTAGACTCGTGAAATCTCAGTTTTGTGGAAACTTAAGATCAAAGATTTGTCCCCTGCCCCCAAGGTCATGTGATTATTAAGTGACAGAATCAGAATACAGGGACACCGCCATGTGAAAGTGTTGACACTGACCATTGAGAGAGCTCTGTAGCAGGGATACTGGATTTTAGGGCATCTCCCTTAAAATGGGCAGGGTGCCTATTCATTGGTTTCTGCCTTTGGACAGCTAATTGTCTGCATCTCCTTGGAATTATTATTGCTGTAATGTTCCCAAAGGGAAGGCAGGTGAGGATCTACTGACATCCTGGGCTACTGGCAGTGGACAACTAGCTTCTCTCTGGGAGCAGGATGCAAGTTGCCAGAGTGGTAAGCACATTCAGCCTGAGGTCAACAATTCTTCAGGCTTCAGTACCTCAAGTTGTGTTTTAGACAAATGGCCAATTTCATTCTGATTTATGCAAATTTACATAATTGCTTTGAAAATGGAAGGTGTCTTGATGCCATGGATAAAGTATGTGAGAGAGAGAGAGACAGAAACAGAGACAGAGAGATAGAGAGACAGAGACAGAGGGAGACAGAGAGAGAGAGACAGAAAGACAGAGACTGAGGGAGACAGAGACAGAGACTGAGGAGAGAGAGAGAGAGAGAGAGAGAGAGAGAGAGAGAGAGAGAGAGAGAAGGAGAGAGACAGACAGACACACAGAGAGAGAGACAGAGACAGAGACAGAGACAGAGAGACAGAGAGAGAGAGAGACAGAGAGACAGAGAGAGACAGAGAGACAGAGAGAGAGAGAGGGAGACAGAGAGAGAGAGAGAGACAGAGAGAGAGAGAGAGAGAGAGAGAGAGAGAGAGAGAGAGAGAGAGAGAGAAGGAGAGAGACAGACAGAGAGACAGAGAGACAGAGACAGAGACAGACAGAGAGAGAGAGAGAGAGACAGACAGACAGAGAGACAGAGACAGACAGACAGAGAGACAGAGAGAGAGAGACAGAGACAGACAGAGAGAGAGAGACAGAGAGAGAGAGAGAGAGAGAGAGAGAGAGAGAGAGAGAGAGAGAGAGAGAGACCGAGAGAGAGGAGAGAAGAGGAGGGAGGGAGAGAAAGAGAGGAGAGAGAGGAGGGAGAGAGAGAGAGAGAATTTGCTTTCTTCAAAGGGCGGTTTCATTTAAGTGATTTGGCAGCTTTTTTTGCAACCAAAAAAATCCCTAACGTCAGGAGTACAAAAACCCTACAAGACTAACAAATGAACCAATTAGGCTTTTGTGACAACCATATTATTAGAAAGAGATTATATTCCTTCTCTCAGTAGAAGAATTACTTAGAGAAAGGTAGTAACCAAACTAGACACTCAGCTATAAAGAGAGCGTGTGTTCCACAAAGAAGCATTTATCTTGTCTGGTCAATATAGCTACAGACAAAGCCTCCACACATGCAGGAATACTACTACAATCATACTGATAATAATAATATTTAAAGTTTATAAATTACCTTGTGTCCCTGAAGTTGTAAGTGCTTTACAATACCTGCTAATTAACCACCTTTTAAGGTGGAAAATTCTGTGTCTATTTCCAAGAAGAGGAAACTGGCTTGTAAAGCTCCATTGATTTCCTGAATAGAAGACCAGTGGGGAGTTAATACAAAATCCTTACTATGCTTTCCCACCTTCTGATTCAAAATTCTTTTTCCCTTTAAGTAAGTCACAGACTAAATTCCAAATTGACTTGGATTCAAATTTAAGCCATTCTTTATATTCCTGAGTAAATTTTACAGATTGATAATTATAGCCTTAATCTATACATTTTATTCATCAATAGAAATTCACTCACCAATAATTATAATGGGGGGAACAATACTGAACATTTAATAAATGGAAAGTTGTTTCTGGAGGGCATGAAATTCAGTGAATGCAGCAAGAAATATCCATTACTCGGTGTATGTTTAATTTTTCCTAATTCCCAAGATTGTAATGTTGCTGTTGAAATTTAAAAGTCACATTATATTTAAATAACTTGTAGTCATGGATTTTTCATTTTTTTCTATAACAATGTGAACTCAATCAAGGATGCTAGTTATGAGAACCACTTCCTGGGCATTCTGACTGATGGGCAATTTTGTCTTTAATCTGCTTCCACTTCAGGAAGGGGGATGTCCAGTGAAATGAACCACATTCATTCTAAAGAAGGAAGCCTTCCATTTCCACTAGATTCCTAGAAGAGCTAGGGCATTAACTTTAATCTGTGCCATCCTCATTCAGGGGTTTTTATTCTTTTTTTGAATCATGAATCCTTTGGTAATCTGGCGAAAACTATGAACTTCTCAGAATAACTGTTTGTAATACATAAAATGAAATACATTAGATATCAAAAAAAAAAACAAAATTAGTGAAAATAAAAACGTTTTCCCACACAAATTCATGGATCCCCAAAATTCATTCATGAATCCTTGAGATGTCTATCAACCCTCAAGTTAAGAATCCTTGTCCTAGTGAGATCTCTGGAACCTTAATGACTTGAGAGAGAGTCTGTGCATTCATGAAGCATTCAAAGAAAAGTTATTGAGATGGATATAGCTCTCTAATTTTTTTTTGTTCTAGTAAGGTCTCTACTTTGAAAAATATAGATTAAAACACTATTTTTGACAATCTTAGCAATAGAATCACAGCAACAGCATAAAATGCTCTGATTGATTGCACTAAAGGAAGTACTTGTGATGGTTGAAAATAACTGTTCCAAAAACAGTCATTTTCTAACCATGCTCTTGCCTTCTACATTTCTTCTTCATCTCACCCATTTTTGGCCTTTGGTTGTGAACAATTTGTATCTTTATGAAATACTATCTCAAATTGTTTCCTAATGGTTTAATGTATACAATTTTACCTCCAAAATGGGAATACAATAGCACCAAGCTGCCAAATAAGTATGTACATTCCTTTTCCCCAAAATAATATAAGCTTCTTGAGGCAGAGATAGTTTCATTTTTCCCCTTTGTATCTCTAGTGCTAGCACAGTGCCTAATATTAGTAGGCACTTTATATATGCTTATTCAAATATTTATTGTTTAAGTATATAAGCATATAAAGCAAGATGTGTTATTGATGAATAAGAGTTCTAAATAATATACTCAAAATATAGAGTTCATGCAAATTAATTCATTAGTATGAAATCTTTCCAGCAATACAGATAAGAACTCATCTATTTTTGCCAACTTTGTTAACATTTTGTCCATTGTGTTCCTGTAAGCTTGCCACTGAGGATTCACCCAACATGCTGGAAGCCCTCCTCAAACTCACTTGAAAGAGTGATGAAAAGATAACAATGGAGCACATATGTTGTCCATTGTTCACCCTTTCCTATCACCAATTGACCAGCTTCCAACCATTCCTAATCAACTTCCTTCCAGTCATTTCCTATTTCATTCTGCATTTTTCTACATTATATCACTTTTTCTGAATTGATCTTTGTTTGCAACATGCAGTAGCCTGCTCATGCCCACATAAAGAAAAAAGAACCCCACCATTGAAACATATTATGGGAATAGTGAAGACTGGGATTCATCTTTAGAGGTTGATTCTTTAGTAAAAAGAAAAAAAAAAGCTTCTCATCCAAAGAGTACTGTGAAATGGTTCCCTTCCCAGAGAGAATTTATAAAAGGACTCAAAAAAGAATTCAAAAATCAAGACACTGAGACATTTCTACTGATCATAACCTCAAAGAGCCCTTTGTGGAAAACACATAGGAATATCATGGCCAAATTCTGAAACCCCCAGATCAAAGAGAGAATTTTGCAATTAACAAAAACAAAAAACAATTCAAATACACTGGAGCTACAATTAGAATTGTACAGGACTTATCAGCAGCTACCAAAAAAGACCACAGGTCTTGGAATCATATCTATAGACAAGCAAAAGAAGTAGGCTTGCAATCAAAAAATATCATATGAGTAAAATTATTTATAATTTTCAATGAGAAAAAACTTGCAGATTTTCAGGACTTTCTATCAATTAAACCCAAACTTAACAGAACATTTAACATATAAGTCAATATCAAAGAGCAATTTTAAGGAACTCAATACGGGCAAACTGTTTAAACATGGACAAATTGTTTATGTTTTTTATACATGGGAAATGTTTATATTTAAGATTTACATCAACAACAGGGTAAGCTCAAAAGAAAGACTGGCAAAGTTAAGATAAAAATAGTATTTATGTTATACAAATGGGGTGCAGAGGAAGAATGGGCACAGAGGCATTAGAAAGGAGAGTTTGGAGGGGGATTTTCTTTTTGAAAACCTATTCACATCCAAATGGGTTCAATAGGCAACACTACATATATACCATGCAGGGTTTCACCCTCCAAAATCTATGAAGAAATAAGGAGGGAGGAATAGGTGGAGGGGGAAGCAAAAGATGATGGAAGAAGACAAAAGAGGGATCTCTGGTGGGGGGAAATTAAGTAATAGAAAGCCAAGTTATGGAGCAGAATTTAATGAAAGAGACAACAGGGATAGGAAACGCATGTGTGTGTATAGGGCATGTATGTATGTCTATGTATGTAAGTATGTATGTATGTATATATATATATACATACACAAATATATATCTTTTCTTAACTGTAGCTTGCTTGGGAGTGATGAGGGATGAATGGAAGATATGTGTGTATATGTATGTGTATGTATATATCTACATATGTATATATAAATATATCCTTTCTTAGTTATAGCCTGCTTGAGGATGGTGGAGATGATGAAGGGGCGAGGGGGAGAATAAAGTTTATTAATAAGGTGCACAGCAGAAACAAAAGATCAATTTACAAGGAAGTAAGGAAAAGATGAATATTCATGAATATAATTTCTTCTACTAATATATATACTTTCTTAAATTGATATTTGTTGTTATATATTTTGAATCCTCCCAGATGTTCTTCTGGACACATGATAATTTTCTCTTGTTTTGTATTGCTTTTCTGTTTTTCTTTTTGCTTATTCTGTTTCTTCAAATAAAATTAATTTGGGGAAGGGGGAAGGAACATTTCTACTAGTACTGATAAGCATAATCATTTTTTTTTTGCAAGGCAATTGGAGTTAAGTGACTTGCCCAGAGTCACACAGTACTTAAATTGGGACCAACTGAGAGAAACTTTCTGTCTTTGAAATCATAGTGAGATGGGTCCTTCTTGGAGGCATTAGAGTGTAAGATGGATACACCACTTAGATATTTGAACTCAGAATTACACAGAGAGAGAACCCTCAGAACTGGATGGAAACTCAGAGGTTATACAGTTCAATCATTTCTTAAGCAAAAATCCCTTCTATAATTAACAAGCATTTATTAAATACTTAGTATAGTCCACATATTATGCTAAGAACTAGAGATTTAAAAAAACCCTGCCTCAAAAACTTAAATTAGAATGGGCAAGGTTACATGTAAGATACATACAGTGTAGAAGGAAGATAACCTCCTAAGGGAAGACACTAGCAGTTGGAGGGACTAAGAAAGGTTTCCTGTAATAAGAGTTGAGATGAATCTTGAAGGAAGCCAGGAATCCTATAGAGCAGAGGTGAGGAAGAAAGCATTCCAGGCATGGGGAACAGTGAGCATAGATTTAGGAGGTGAGCAATGTTGTCTGTATGTGGGGGGGGAAAATGCAAGTGTTCCTATTGTTTTTTTTTTCCTTCTTAAAATTAATTAATTAATTAAAAACAAACACAAAACAGAAAAAAATTGCTATGTGCACAGCAGAACATACAAAAGAATTCAAAATATAAAGCAACAAATTCCATTTCAAGAAAGCCTATATATTTATTACACATTATTTACACATTATGTTCAAAGTTGTTCCTCTTTTCTGTGCTTTCTTGTAGGTTTTCCATGCACTTTTTACTTTGTTCTTCTCCCCACCTTTTCTTTCTCCCATAAGAAGGCTATAATTAAGTGAAAATATATTTATACAAACATACACACAAATATACATATACACAGATATAAATATATACATATACTCACACAAACATACGTATACATAGTTATCTATAATCATATACATATATACACATATATATTCATATGCTTGTTTGTCCTCTGTTTCTCTGAAGATAGAAAACATCTCCCTTCATAAATCCAAATCTTTGCATATTTTTCTAAATACACTAACTCATTTCTGCATCACAGCAGTATTCCATCCTTATACTGTCTAGTTATTTCCAATAGTCTAAAGTGATATTGATTAATATGGCTGACATACAATGTAGTTTCTCTATTTTTCACTTTAGATTAAATCTATTTTAGCTTTAACTTTGTCTGGAATCACAATTATTATTCCTGCTTTTTTAACCTAATAAATTCTACTCCTGATCTTTATGATTATATTTGTGTGTATCTCTTGTCTTCTCTCCCTCCTGATTCCTCGGTCTTACTTCTACCTGCTACTTTGCCCTTATTACTTAACCTCCCCTCCTCTCAGGGATTCCTCCCTTTTCCTCTTCCCCCTTATCTCATTCATCTACACACTATATCCCATTCCTGTTGATCTATCCACCCACACTACATCTTATTCTATTCCCTCACCCTCTTACTTCTTTTTGGATTTAGAAAATTTTTAATCCTATCTATATGGATATGCTACTTTCTCTCTAACTTTGATCTTATGTAAGGTTCCATCTAAAAATCCTTCCCTTATCTTCTCCCTACTCCCTATATTCTTACCTTTTTATATCTTTCTGAATTTTTATGACTTTTAAATATATATGTATTTTTCTCTAACCTATTCCAAAAGAGAGTAGGGTTCCAGAACTACCAATCTTTCTACCTTAATTTCTCTGTTTCCTATACAGTTTTGCCTTTTAGAATCACATTACTCAGCTCTACCCCAGTCTTTCTTTAGAATTATCCAATTAGAGTGCAGCTAGATGGTGAGATGGAAAGAGCACCAGCCCGCAGTCAGGAGGACCCGAGTTCAAATCTGAACCCAGCCACTTAACATGGCCTAACTGTGTGACCCTGGGCAAGTCACTTAACTCCAATTGCCTCAGTAGGAAAAAAAAAGATCTATCCAATTACTAATGACAATATTAAACAATTTATTTTCTACATATAAAACATAAAATGTTTGTTTTTATTGAGTCCCTTAGAAGTAACCTTTGATATTTACCTTCTATTTCTCTTGGCTCTTATATATTAAATTTATTAAGTTCAGGTCTTTTTGCAACAAAATATTTAAATTATTGCAATACATTGAACATCTGTTTTTTTCATTCAGCATTTTGCTCTTCAATATATAATATTCTAAAAACTACAGTCCTTTAATGTAGTTGACACTAGGTCTTGTGTGATTCTAATTGTGGCTCTGTAATATTTGAATTGTATTTTTCTTGTGGTTCATAATGTTTTCTCCTTGACCTGGGGATTTCATAATTTGGCTATGATTTTCCTCTAAGTTTTACTCATAGGATCTCTTTCAGGTGATGATCAGTGGATTTTTTTTTTTATTTCTACTTTCCTCTCTTATTCTAACACTTTAGGACAATTTTCTTTTAATCATTTTTTGTATTATTGTATCAAGATTCTTTTTTATAATCATAATTTTCAGGTAGCACTATTATATTGTTTTCTCTTTTTGTTCTCTTTTTCAGATTCAATGCTTTTCTTATGAAATGTCTTACATTCTCTTCTATTTTTTATTTTTTTACATTTTGTTTTATTATTTCTTGGTCTCAGAACTGCACTGGCTTCTCCTTGCCCAATTCTAGTTTTCAAAAAGTCAGTTTCTTCCTTAAGATTATGGATCCCTTTTTCTAGTTGGTTGACTTTCTTTATGATTTTGTTTTTCTTGGATTGTTCTTTTTTTTTTTTTAATTTTTTCTCAGTCTCTCTCATTTGATTTTTAAAGTCTTTTGAGTTCTATGAATTCTTTTTGGATAAGTGACCATTTTATGTTACATTTTATGTTACAAAAGAAGGGGTTTATTTTAACTTCAGGATCTTCCTCTGAAGATGAACTTCGGTCTTCTCTATTCCCATAGTAACTTTCTATGATTGGGTTCTTTCTCTTTTCCCTGCTCCTTGGTTTGTCTAATTTATTTACATATCTATCTATTTCTAGGAACTTGGTAGTAGTCCTGGGGTGTTTGAGGAAAGATGCTTCTGGCCCCAGGTCTTCCTTCAGTTCTCCCCTCGGACTGGAATTAAAACTAAGAATTAAGCCATCTGTAAGTGCCCATAGCCAGCAGGGTCCCTGGGTTTGGTGTCCCTTATCAGCAGAGGTTCCCAGTCTTCCCTGATTCAAACCTCAACTCCCCACACATCTGGGAGGTGAAAATTCCTGTGGCCAAGGCTATCTCCCAACCTAGCTAATCCTAGGGACTTACCTGGAAACTAGATTAAAGATACTTAGATTTCACAAGGGCCAAGCTTCCATCCTGATATCTTTCTTCCAAACTCCTCCTAATGTTCTGCCCAAATTCCAGTTTATTTTACTGTTATACATTTATTTTAAGGCATTATTTTGTCTTGTTTATGGGAGAGATCTGAAAAGTTTGAAATTTTCTGACCTATTCTACCATCTTTCTAGAATCCTCTCTCTAGTTTTTGCTTCAAGACATAGTAAAAATGAATTTTGATGCATCCCAAAGCAATCTAACTAACTTTGCAAGAATTTTATTGCTTAAAAATATTCCCTTACCTTCTGCTGAAATCCTCCTCTTTACAACTTCTACCCACCGCTCTTACTTCTGTCTTTGGGGCCAAAGAAAGTCTTCTACATGCTAGTCCTTCAAATACCTGGAAATGTTCTTCCAAAGCCATCCTTTTATAAACTAAAATCTCAGTTCCTTCAATAATTCCTTAGAAGACTTCCTTGAGGTCTTTCACCATCCACATTGTCCTCTTCTGAACATTCCTCAGCTCATCAATATCCTTTCTAGAATGTAGTGCTAGGGACTAAATAGAGTACTCCGGATTTGGTCTGACTAGAGCAAAATCATTTTATTTAAGTATATCTCTGTAGTGTCAGAGAAACAAAAGGAGAAATGAGTTTTTCTGGATTGTAAAATATTTTGGATAATAAAAAATATAGAAATAGCCAGTTTTCAAAGATCAAGGAAATAAGTAAACATATTTAATATAGAAATATATTTAACATAATTAAAAGTCTTTAATAATAAAAGGTGATCCAGCAGCACTCTGAGGCCATCATTAGGAAAAATCAGTTATCACTATATTGTAAATTGGAGAATAGTCTTAAAGAGAAATTTGGGTAGCAAAATAACAGAGAATTTCAAAGTAGTGTACTAATAAGAAAATGCATTTCTTTCTATAAAGAAATGATGCTACTGACCCTCATGGGTAGAAGAAAAAATCATTTCTTCTTGTTGCTTTTTTAATAGAAAGCATAACTGCATTACTTTATTCACACTCTCCCTACTGACTTCCTTTTTACCAAAAACATGTATTTATGAAATAACTGACTTGTGCAAGGATAGGAAGGTGGGAAGGTGAGAGGGAGGTCGAAAGCTAAATAGAGCTTCCTGACCATATGTCCATTGAACTTGCAATATTTTTCTCTATTATTTTTGTCATAGATAAGATGGATTCAAGAGGTCCTTTTCTCTAATGTGAGTTATAATCAGTCAAGTAGGAGAATGCCAAAGAAATAATTATTAGACTATAAGATCCCTGACCATGGAAGCCACATTTTATTCTTCAATCCCTCAGTGCACAAAAAGGCACGCATTATAAGTGCTTAGTATTTGTTAAATGAATGACCAACCCATCATTAAGGATACTTATGTATCTCAAACAGCAAATACCAGCCAAAAAGTCTATTTAAATATGTATGCATACATACATATAAAAGATGGTTTAAGACCTGAGAAGAAGTACTAGTTTGTTAATTTAGATAATTTTCAAATGTTGTTTCTTCTCAACACTGAGCTTATTTCTCTCATTGTTAAAAACCCAGGTGAGGAAAAGGGAATAATAAGCTCTCCTAAATATATGTGTGCCTCTTTTTCATCTTTATTGGTCTCACTGCCAGACGACCTGAATGGGGGCACAGGTAAGAGAAAGGTTTATACCTTTCAAGCTTCTTGTTAGCAACCCTTCCCTTCCATCCCAGAGAGTTGTACCAACTATACTTTACACTGTTTGATACCTCCCCACTGCTACAAAACCTTCTAAGGGTCCCTGGGAATTGAGAATGTGGGATTAAGTTCCATGCTAAAACAGTACAAGAAGAAATTCCAAGAAAGAAATAACCTAATTTCTATGCAACCAGACATACATCCTATTCTTAGTCTTTTTACTGCACCTTCTTTTATTTTGAAGTAGGTAGACTTGTAACTGGTTCTATTGTATTGTAAATCCTGCCATTTATAGATGCCCACTTGCTCCCATTCAGATCACACAGGCTGGGCAAGATCAATTCTCTTCCTACCATCAAGTGATTGGGAAGAAGAGATAAAATGCTGTCAGCCTCAGGACCACTGCTAAGAAGAAATTTGAAGGAAATGAAACAGATACAAGTGTCACAAGGGTCCTAGTTACAACTAGGAATAGCAGGAATGATAACAGTAGACAACACCTTTAAGAGGAAGCATTTTCCACCCTCTGGTGATTTTTATGATTTTTTGCTTTTTATGCATTTTTTTGTTGCTAAAGATAGTGAAGGTTAGCATTAAGTTGAGACACAAGTTCTCAATCCCCTATCCTATGGACTTCCTAAATTTATAATACCTTTTATATTATTGCCCTAACTTTATCTCAGATAGTCTTCAGATAGTATATCCTAGGATTCTGAACCTAGAACTGCAAGGGTTCTCAAAGGCTTTAGAGATGATGTTTCTTATTTTTGTAGATAAGAAAAACAAGCCCCAGGAAGTTTTCAAGGATGAAAGCAAAATTAGTTCAGGATCAACAGAGTCCTTATCACACCCCACTAGGCAGATAAGATCTCGAGTTGTCAACTTGGACAAAAGTATTGGGTTGGAATGTCACTTAAAACAATTCTGCATGTAGATCCAGTCCAGTTAATGCCAATAGTAGAAAGAATCCCAGAGAAAATAAACCAGAGGAGGTATCATTGTGCGGAAGATCCCCATTCACTTCAAAAACCGACAAACAGCTCATTATAAAGTCCAGGCAAGGGGAGTTAATTTTGATGTGTTCATAATGCATTTACAGGGACAAGTAATAAGGCTGAACCACAGGAGTTTATAAAATGATGCCCAGATTCAAATACCTGCCATTTAAAAAAAAACTAATGGCTATAATCAGATGGAAGAGATGCGGGAGATAGTGAGTGACAGATTTCATTACATTGTGTTAGAAGTTCGATGCCATTAGTAATTCTCAGCTGCCACTCTGTTTTGCTGAAAATGGCTTAATGGTAAATTGGCACATTGCATTTTCCATCCCTCTCCCAAGATTTCAGTAAATTGCCCGTGCCTAAGCATTTGTTGGGTGGGAGGACTGAGAACCATTCTTCTGAAGTTTCCTCTGTGGATTTCCTGGTCTATCAGAACTGATTCCACTCCATTTAGTGATTGTGGGAGCTCAGCAACAAGTCATTAGTGAGCAATCTGGCTGACAGAGCCTGGTAGACACAGACCTTTCTCTAGCAGAGAGGTTGTTAAATTACTACAGGAGAACTGAGTTACTCAATAGGGTGGATGATAAAATATCCTTGTCCAGGATAGACCCAAGGGGGTACCAGTTTAAAACATCCCAAAGGACTTAGATTCGCTTTAAGGAAGAAGTTTTTGGCTACATAGATAAGTCAATAAACCAAAAGAAATAATTAAATATTCTTTAGAGACAATCTTTTACATTGTGCATATGCTCATTGTCTGGAATGATTTCATAGAATTGTAGAAAATTAAAACTGAAAGGAAACTCAAAAAGGATCTAATCTAACCCCTGTTGCTTAGAATAATGAAAATGAGACCCCAGAAGGAACTCAGATCATACAATTTTGGAGTTGGAAGGTATCTCAACATCTCCCTATTCCAACTCATATCTGAAAGAATCCCAATAACATACCCAAGAAATAGTTATCCAACCTTTGTTTGAGGACCTCCAATGGAACCATCTTCTTAAGTGGTTCATTCCATGTTGGCCACCTTTACTTCTTAGGAAGGTTTTTTCCTTAAATCAAGGAAAATTACCTCATTTTGTAAGTGAGGATACTGAAGTACAGGAAAACTAAGGAACTCTCCCTGAGATCACAGATGAAGTATATGGCAGAGGTAGGATTCAAAACCTACCATCTAAGAGGATTTGTTCTAAGATACCACACTACCTTATTCAACTCATCATGAATCCAACTCACCAAATATTATTTTTTCATGAAATTTTACTTAATTTTTCCAGTCATTATTGACCTTTCTCTAACAGATTTCATAATGTACTTTGTTTTTCCATTTTCTAATGTTATCATCTATAAATAATCCTCATTTATTAAGGATCCACTATGTGCCAGGCTCTATGTTAAGCACACAAAGGATTTTTTTAAAGCAAAAAAGGATCTATATTCTCAAGGACCTCCCAATCTAATAGGAGAATAGATAACATGTAAAAGACGATGTATAAGATATATATAGGCTAAGCTGGAAATAATCTCAAAGGAAAAGATTAAGTAGGATTGGTAAAAAAAAAAAAAAAAAAAAAAAAATTGTAGATGGTGGTGCTTTAGTTGAGACTTGAAGAAAGTGAAAAAAATAGGCAGCAGAAATGAGAAGGAAGTGTATTCCAAGCATAGGAGACAGTCAGTAATATGCCCAGAGTTGGGAAATGGAATGTCTTGTGTGAGGAACAGCAAGAACCCACTGTATTGCATTATATGTGGGGGTTAGAGGACAAGGATCACATGTAAGTATAGAGCCAGGTTAAAGAGGGCTTCCAGAACTACAGAGGATGACATTTCATCCTGGAGTAATGATGAATCACTATTACTAAATGGAGGAGAAAGAGCTATCTGTTTGATAGGTTTGAGGCAATAAAAGTCTTGCACCAGTATGGCTGCAATGTTGGAGGAGAGAAGGGGGTGGAGAATGTATATGAGAGATACTGGGAAGGTATAAATGGCCGGATTTGTGTATTGATTGGGGGGGTAAAAAAAAGTGAGAAAAGGAGGACACCAGTTGTGAAGCTGGGAGTCTGAGAAGGGCTACTCTGAAAGATAATCAATCAACCAGTCAATAAAGATTTGTTAATGTGCCAGACACTATGGTAAATGACATCCCTAAGAGTTAAAATACAGAGCTTGCTTTCAAGCAACTCACAATTTAATGGTGGAGACCACAAACAAATATGTTCAAATGAATTATGTTCAGAATAAACAGAAAATCATTGAGTGGAAAAGCACCAGAATTAAAAGAAGTTAGGTAAATCTTCCTGGAAAAGCTGGGATTTAGTTGTGACTTAAAGGAATCCAGAGAAGCTGATAGATGAAGATGAGGAGGGAAATCATTCTGATCATGGAAAATAGTCAGAGAAAATGGCAAAAAAAAAAAAATGAACTACTTTCTTCAGCAGTAGAGATGTTAGCAAGAGGAGAGGTTTTGGAGAAAAAGAGATGAATTCAACTTTGGACAAATTGAGTTTAAGACATCTAGAAGACATCCAATATGAGATATCTAATAGCAACTGAAGATGTAAGTTTGGAGTTCAGGAAAGAGCAGGAAAAATTAGATCTGATAAGTATCTGCATAGAGATATTGGTTGAATCCATGGTAATGGATGAGATCATCAAGTGACATAATTTAGAAGAAAAAAGGGCTGAGCATATAGCCCTGAGGGATATGAATATGATGTGGATAAAGATCCAGCAAAAGAGAAGTCGTTAGACAGGTTAGAGGACAAACAGGAGAACAGTGTCATAAAGATCTAGAAAGAAAAATCAAAGAGAAAAAGGTCATTAGCAATGTTGAATATTGCAGGGATCTGTTCTCTACTAAGTCCTACTTGAAAGCCTCATTGTGTAAGAGAAGTGACATAGGGTTCTCAAACCTTTGAGACCATAAGCTCTAGCTTGGTCTAGCAAATTGATAAAGCTTCAGGCATAAATCCACAGACTATATGTCTACTGTTGAAATTTAACAACCTAATATTAATTATCAGATTGGCCTGGGTTCAGCAGGATGATGACGTTTTGCCTACAAAAACACTTAAACACTTAAATATTACCTACTAAATCATGGAAGGGTCATGTATATTTTGGAAGAAATAGTCCCACCAATAGATGTTTGAAATATTGAGGAAAATATAATTATCTGTGTGTATTTTCTTCCTCTTAATCTCCATGAGAACTGGGACCAGGTCATATCTAAGCCCCTATCTCTCTTAGGGTCTAAAACAGGGCAGTGGAAACAATAGAGATTTAATATATATTTATTGAATTAAATTCAACCAACAATCACTTATTAAGTTGCCATATAGCAGACGCTATCCTAGGCACTGGTGATATAAAGACAAAGATGAAACAGTCCCTGCCTTCATGGAGCTCACAATTCACTGAGGGAAGATGGCATGGTTGTATGTAAGTATATGGAAAATACAGCTTCAAAATACAAAATAATTATGAAAGGGGAATTCTAAGAGCTAGTGGGATCAGGAAAGGCTTCATGTGGAACTTGGCAACTGAGCTGAGCTTTAAAGGAAATTAGGGGTTCTAAAAGGAGGAGATAATGGGAGAGTACATCCCAAGCATTAGGGATGGCCTTAGGCATAAGCAGGGAATGGGAGAAAGAATGTCCTGGGTTGAACTGCTTTGTTAAAACTTGCTGAGCAATTCTTGTGCCCAACCTTACTGGCTGAAATTTAGGGGCGGCAAAGGAGCCTCTCTGCCCTCAAAGAACTTCCAACTTATTTGGAAAAACAAGACTTAGACCACTGCAGACCATTTCAAAGTTTTATATTAAAAACCCTCCAGACTTGTTCTCTTGGCTACTACTCCATAAATAGTTTTATCCTGGCCCCTTTCCCACCCTGACAAAAAGGAAGTTCTAATAGAAGAGAGCTGTCCAGTTCTGAAACCTCAGGAGCTGGAAATGGCTGAATGCCATTACTTTGTATGCTGAACGATTCCAGCTCTGGGAGGGGGCTGATTGACTCAGAGGGGAACCTCACTCTCAAATGATGATGCTGGGTTATCTGGCTCATATGCTAGATTTTCCTTGTATTTTCAGGGAATGTGCCTGCTGTCTCTCATCAGGTAGTTTTTTTCTAGGAAAAGACTGAGAAAGTTTCCACAAATCAGGTTGTCTCCTTTTCTGGGTCAGGTCCTAATTGCATCAGTGCTGAGTGCTTCAAACTGAGAGGTTGAACAGCTTCTCCACTAACTACCAACATCCATGCTACTGAGGTCACTGGTTTTTCTCAGGAAATGGTCTCCTGAGATAGGGAAAGTCACTGCATCTGAAGTTGGAAGATCTGAGATCAAGTCTCAGCATTACTATTTATTACTTGTGTGACCTTAACCAAGTAATCTCTCTGGACCTTGGTTTGCAAAATGAGCATGTGAAGGAAAAAAACACTTCCTAATAATTAGTACTGTACCAAAATATGAACTGCCCCAGAAAGTAATAGATTCCCCATAGCTAGAGGTAAGCAAGTAAAGCCTAGTTGATAACAGAAGTGTTGGTTGAGGATACTCTTGCTTAGATATGAAGTGGATGAGATGATTTCTGGTATTCCTTCTGATTTTGAGATTCTTTGACTGTGAATGATTCTTAAGGTCTTTATGATTTCCTAAAGCAGAATAAAGAACTTTCCTTTTTTTATTTTCTAGAATTCTCATTGTACACAAAACAGAGATGCTCTACTAACTCCTTTTTGATTCATTTATATCATTGCTTTACTCTAAAACTTTCAGTGGTTCCTCATGGCCTACTGAAAAAAATATATAAGCTCTTAGAATAGGAAGAGGCAGTGTGATGTGACTGGGTAGAAAGAACATAGGGTGCAGGACCAGAAAACCCAAGTTGGAATTTTAATTCTCCTACTTTCCAGCTGTGTTAGCTTGGATATATCACTCAAATCTTCTGGGTCCCACTTTTTTCATTTGTAAAATGAGGGGACTAGAAAGGGGGAAAAAATTCCTAATTGTCAGAGCAATCCAAAGGAAAATTGAGCTGTTCCAGGGCTCATGACTTCCTTATCATTAAGGTCCCACTACTGTATACACACATACAGACACACACTAGCTTTGAGGATCAAGAGAGATTAAAGTACTTAGAAAATCTCAAAGTACTAAGATAATATGTTATTATATGTTATTAACACTAATAATATTATCATTATATGAGGCCTTCTACAATATTGCTCCAATATGGAAATGAATTGGATTTCAAGGTAGAAGCCCTTGGTTCACATTTTGGCTTTTCTTCTAGGACCTCACTCTATTGAGAAATGCCCTCACCTCCAATTTTCATTCTCTCTCATTCTATTGGCTCCTTCCTCACTTCTTTTTTTGTTACTTTCAGTATTATTTATATATTTTGTTTTACAGCACAAGCATTTGCAGGTTATTTCCACTTCATAAAAAAGACTTTATAATAAGGTAAAAGAGTAAAGTAAAACTAATAACACAGTGACATTATTTAAAAGTACATGCAATATTTCACATTGATATTACTCCTCCAACTCTTTATTAAAAAAATAACAAAAATACTTTTGTCTCCCTACCTCTCATCACATTTTTTAAAAGGGAGGAAAAACAAATTTATTAAAACAAATATGTATTGTCGAGCAAAACAAATTCATTGACTATATTCATATATATGAATATGTATACGTGCTTATAGATACAAATACATGTATATATGTAAATATGTATGTATAAAAATAAATATACATATCTACATATATACATGATTTTACAGACTAAATCTATCACTCTCTTTAATGGATAGCAAATTTTATCATCAATCTTTTGAAATCCTGAATGACCATTGCATTGAACTTAGTTGTAATAACTTTAAAAATTATTTGTCTTTACAATATTATTGTCATTGTATCATTCTCCTGGTTCTGCTCATGTCATTCTTCATCAATTCTAAAAAGTTCTCAAAAGTGTTCATTTTTATATCTATGGTATAATAGAAGTTATTCTAGATTAGCTTACTTTATTTTGCAATTCATGTGTTTCTGTGTAGTTCATTTCTTACAACACAATGGTGCTCTATCACATTCATATCCCACAACTTATCTAGTCACTCATTAACTATTGGATATCCTCTTATTTCTTATTTTTGCCTCTACAAAAAAAGAGCTGTTATGTTTTGTTTGTTTTTTGCCTAGAGAAACCTTTCCTCTTTTTTTATTTCTTTTGAATACAAAGGCCTAGAAGTGGTATATCTGGGTTAAAGGGCACTCAGTCTTTAGTAACTTTTTTGTGTGTAATTCCAAATTGCTCTCCAGAATGCTCATACTTATTCATAAGTCCACCAATAGTGTATTACATTATTGGTGTTTTCCCACAGCAACTCTATTATTTTTCTTTTTTTTTTTTTTTCAAAGGGCTATCTTCAATATTCTGATGAGTATGGGAAGGAATCCCAGAATTGTTTTAATTTGCATTTCTCCTGTAGTGATTGAAGTATTTTTTTCACATAGTTATAGATACAAACATAATAAATCTTGACCCTGCCATTCCTTCAAGCTATCATATTATGAGCTATTTTCCTTTATTTTCCTTCCTTTTTACTGTTAAATTGCTAGAAGACTATTATATTCATTGATTCCATATTCTTGGAATCTATATACATCTGGCCCCTTATAATCTGGGCTTCTGCACAATCACTTAACTAAATCAAATATCTCAACTCATAAACCTAGTGTCCTTTTTCCCTATCTTCACCCTCCTTAACCTTGTAGCAGTTTTGAACACTATTAACTGTACCCCTCCTTCAGGACATTTTCTTCTCCCTTGGTTTATAAGGTACTGCTCTCTCCTGAATTTCCTCCTTCTCAATCTCTTTTGATGGATCTTCTCTATTTCCTTTGCCCTAGTTATGGATGTATCCCTAAGATGCCTGGCAAGGCTCTGTTTTAAGCCTTCTTGTCTCCCTACACACTTCTTTTTGGTGAATTCATCAACTCCCATACATCCAATTATCTCTATGCTAAGGACTCAGAAGTCTACATATACAGCCTTTGGATTCCACCCTCTTTGCCAAGTGTCTACTAGACATTTTTACCTGGATTTCCCACAGCCATCTTGAACTCAACACTCAAACCCAAGCTCATCATTTTGCCCACCCTTTCAAAAATGCCCTTGCAATTCCAATAGACTTGGGGTGGAACATGCTGTCTGCATCCAGAATGCTATGGAGACTAAATATGTATCAAAGCAAGCATTTGTTTTCGTTCCCCTTCTTATGCTTTTTTCCCTTTTGATCTGATTTTTCTTGTACATGACAAGTATAGAAATATATTTAAAAGAACTGCACATATTTAACCTATATCATATTGCTTGCTGTCTTGAGAAGGGGGAGGTAAGAGACAAAGGGAGAAAAATTTGAAACAGTCTTATAAAAATGAATATTGAGAATTATTTTGCATGTATTTGGAAAAACAAAATATTATTGAAAAAAGAATAAATGAATATGTCTTTCCTCCCTATTTCTGAGAAGAGTATCACCATCTTCCTAGTCACCCAGGTGCAGAATCTCATTTGATTTTTTTTTTAATTTTTCTCCTTTCCTTACCCTTTACATCTAATTAGTTCTTGCCAAGTCCCATTCATTTGACTTCTCCATATTTTGCATCAGTTCACAGGTCCATCATCAATGTCATATCCTATTATTAGATCTGCCTATATGGTCTTCTTTATCCCCTATTAAATTAAAAAAAAAACTTTCAATAGCTTCTTATTGGCTCTTAAGTAAAATCTAAACTCTTTACCTTGGCATTGAAGGCGCACCACAACCTAGGTACAGTCACATTATTCTTCTCCATTTACTATTGGAATCAAATGAAATAATTGTTTCCAGACTTGCTGTGCCCTTAGCTTTCTCTTTGTATTTAGACAAACTGATCTGATTGTGAGGATGAGGGAAGAGCTAGGGACTGTTAAATTCCTTAATCTAGGGATGCTTTTGTTTACCTTGTATCCTCAGATCCTTGCACAGAATAATTGTGTTTAGCTCCACAGGCTAGAATTAGGAAAAGTAGATAGGTTAAAGGGGGAAATTTTAGTCTTGATGTCATAAAACTCTTCCAAATAATTCTATCTGTCCAGAGGAATGGGCTGCCTCAGGAGGTGATAGATATTTCCTCTTTGTGGGTTTTCAAGCACACTTATCTAGTATGTTGTAGTGGGGATTTCTTTCAGGCATGTTGGACTAGAGAGCCTCTCGGGTCCATTCTAGCTCTCAAAATCTGTAATTCTGTGATTCCCTCTGAAAACAAGTGGGATTTGGGATGGTACTACCAATGGCTTCTTGGCCAAACTGCGAATTAATGTAAATTAGTGATATTTGTCTTTTGCCCTGATCACCACTTTCCTTCATTAGTGAGGCTTCTTCCTATACATACTTCCTCTCAAACTTTCAGGACCCTCATCCTCTCTCCCTATAGAACTTCCAGTTTCTACTGGGTAGTTCTACAACCAAATTGATCATTCACACTTAAGTGTGAATGACTAAGAACCTTTGGGGTGGAGGGGGGTGATGGAGTACATTTAAACAGATTGTTGTTCAGTCATTTTTCAGCCAGGCTTGACCCTTCGTGTCCCCATTTGGGGTTTTCTTGGCAGAGATACTGGAGTAGTTTGCCAATTCCTTCTCCAATTTTAACAGATTAATATGGAACAAAGCCTTCAGCTAAATGAAGGAAGCTGTGACAAGAAAATTTGGCAGTTAAAACTGGACACAGATGATTTATTTTATTTCAAGAAGCAAAAATAAGTGGGAAACAAATTCTGAGGTCAAAACTATTAGAAAGTTAGGGCACAAAAGAAGAAATAAAGGAAAAGAAAGATAAATTAGAATGATACATATGAAAGATACATTGTAAATTTGAAAAGAGGAAATATTAAAAAGGTCTCTGACAGTAAATCTTAAGATGAGAGGAAAGAAGAGAAATGGATGACAAAACCTCCAACTCTGACCTTCAAAAATAGAAATAATTACAGAAATAATCTTAAATTGATACCAGAAAGGTTGACCTCAGATCTAAGCAATATGACCATATGCTTATTCATCCTTGACTCCCAACATTTTCTGGCTATCACATCTTTTCAAGGCTTTCATCCCCATCTAGAAACTCCTCCCTCCTCCCCAAACAGCCCATGCATTTGGTTCCAGATCTCCAATTTGAATTCTCCACTAGAATAGAGTAGAAATGATAAAGAAGCACATTTCAGTTGCATGTACAAAATAAATTGTAAAGAAAAGCTTCCTAACATTGAGAGCTATCCACAAGTAATAGAAGGAACTGCTTTAGGAAATATTATCATTCCCCCTCACCAGAGGTGATTAAAGACAGGATAGATGAAAGCTTCCCAGAAGAGTAATTAAAGGGATTCTTTATCAGGTATGTGTTAGACTTGACTATCTCTGAAACTCTTTCTAATTCTGAAATTTTGTGGTTCTTTGATTTCTAAACTCTTAGAACATGATAGTTTGAAGGGGTCTGAAAGATCATATTATATTATTCCCTCCTTTTACAAATGATGAAAATAAGACTGAATAAAGGGAAGTGATTTTCCCAAATGCACACAGGTAACTTTGCCACGTCTTTCCTGACAACCAGACCAGAATTCTTCCTAACAGGGTTAAGAACTGGAACCAGTATTTCATAGGAACAGGGAACTCCCAGATAAGGAATCTCTCTCTAATACAGCAGAACAACTTCTCTGCAACTTTTACTCACAAAGAATTACCTAGAGCACCAAGAAGTTAAGTGATTTGCTCAGTCATATGGCCAATAGGTAATTATAGGCAAGACTCGAACTCAAGTCTTCATGGCTTCAAACTAGTTTTCTAATCACTACACCATGGCTGCTTCTCATTCTTCTTTATAAATAAGATTAATTCGGGAACTTTCTCTGAGTGTATCATAGAACATTTTTTATGAAAGTCAAAGTTAAGCCCAGCTGAAAAGGTTCTGACCATTTTGAAGACTGTTCAATATGGAGGGAAAAAAAGAATATAGTATATGATGTATCAAGGCCATATTCACCAAAAGGCAATTTGCTGTCCTTCCTAGTCTCTAGGGAACACAGCTTACAGATCATCGTTGTGTCCTGCTGAAGTTAGTCTCCTGGAGGAGAGCCACACACAGATCCAGGACCTTCATAATCCAATTCTTCCAGGGCTGAGAATGAGCCATCATTATGCTGAGATGAGAAATCAAGCCAGATGTCTGAGGGAGCAGTCTGCTAACCAACTTTTTCAAGGGACAGGGATCAGAAATTGGGAAAAAAAGAGAATAATTGCAGGCCTGAATAACTCTTAACTCCTAACCTAATCCTATACAATTGAATAGTAAGACATCACAGGACAGGAAACAGATAAATGTCAAATGATTATACCAATACCAAGAAGAGGAAAGTAGTTATTTCAAATATAGAACCAGTGTCACATGCCTCTCTTTTCTCCCAGAAATGGCTCAGTCTCATATAATCAGATATTCTAAACCTGCAGAAAAGAGCCATTTCTTTTCAATGAATACTGGAAAGACATCACTCCTTTTTAAATGCTGGTTCTGAAATATAAGAGATATGACCTTTAACTGGACGAATTCATGTGCCCTCTTAGGTATCATTCATGTTACTTCAGAAATCCAGAATTTTTATGTATTCAGCTTCAAAATGAAGTCTTAATAAAGTCTGTTCTTTCAAGCTTTAATGTTTTCATTCCAGCATTGTAGCATACCAAAGCCTAGGAATGTATTTTGCACAGTAAGTACTTTTAAAATGTCAAATTCAATAAAATTGAATTTTAAGTTTTCTTGGTAGTGATTTAAAAAAAAAACTTTCTTCGATGATCCTATCTGTTGATGACATATATTCACAGAATCATAAACTCTCAAGATAGAAAGGACTTTTGAGAAATACTATAGTACAACAGAAAGAAAACTGGCTTTGGAGATAGAACATCTGGATTCAAAGCTATTCTTGTTAAATTACTTAGCTATGTGACCTTCAGCAAATTCTTTAAACTTCCTGTGCCTCAGTTTCCTTATTTAGCCTCTTTGGGCCTCGGTTTTCTCAATTATAAAACAGAGATAAGACCCAGTGATCTCCAAGATCCCTGCTGTTTATTGTGGTTACTATTGTCCTGGTAAGGAGAAAGCCAATTATTTCCTTCCTTTATACACTATACACTATAACATTCCACTCTTCAATGATAACAGTTTTCTTCTCAATCACAAAGGGAAAGAAACAATGGAAAATGCAGTATCTGAAGGGTTACCTTATGTATCAGGTCCAGCTCATCTTAGTCTCACCAAAATCACAACACTCATTGCACAGAACAATCCCAAATATTGCTTTTCATAATGCATGCCAATTTTATATCTCTTAGATGTAAAAAGTTTACACAGATTGTCCAGATTGTGGGAGCACAGTGCCCCTAAATCTGGCAACGTGGAAGGGATAACTGTACTTACTATGTGTTTAAAAATGTAATAAGTGCAGAAACCATAAAAAAAGAGTAGAGTTTTACCTTACTCAAGAAGCTATATTTCCCTGGGAAAAGAGAGCACATTCACAGTTCAGTAAATCTATGATGTATACAAAATAAGAATTAGACATAGGTTCAGAACCTCTGATTTCATCACTATAAGGGAATTCTTAGGTCAGTAAATTGCTGGGTCATACCTTCTTTGTAACCTATAAAAGAGTCAGTAAAGCACTGGGAAAATGAGATACTTGGTCCAAGATCCCAAAGCCAGTAAATGTCAAAGGTGAAGCTCAAACCCAAGTATTTTTGACTGCAAGCTCTCACCACTGTACCACACAACTGCTCACACAAAAGCAACATCAGGTCATTTTGGTTTGGGGAGATCAATAAGATAATTTGTAAGAAGTAGAAGATGAAATGGAGCCATAAAGGAAACTGGAAGGGAAGGGATGGAGGTGGGGGAAGGTGCAAGAAATGAAGCTGAGGAGAAGTAGAAATGCTAATTAATTAAATGTAAAAATCAAGAAACAATTTCCTAGAAGCAATAATAATAACATTATTATTCATTACATTTCTCTAGCATTTCAGTTTACAAAGCACTTTTCTAGCAGCATCCCTGAGAGGGAAATAGCTCCAATCTGATTATTTCCATTTTGCATAAGGGAAGAATGAAACTCAAGGAGGTTAACATGACATATCCACCATTATATGGCTAATAAGTAGCAAAGTCAGGACATCTGGCTGTGAAGACAAATAGGATAATAGATGAGAAAATGCTTTTTAAAAATTGAAAATACTATAGAAATGGAAAGTTTATTAACTACAATACTATCAAACAGGTGCACTAGCCAAGAGCTAAGGAAACAAGATCAAAATGTCAAATTCATACTCCCAGTTCTTTGTTGCCTGGAGAAATATTATATTAATCCTGGTTTATTGCTGCTAAGCAGATGCCTTGCTGATTTTAAAACTTCAATGATTTTTTTTGGCCTGCAGATATTTGAAAGTGTTGTAAGCAATCCACATGTCTCCATCAGAGCTTAATACAATGGCAAATTTCAGTCATGCATTTTTAAGAAGGACATTAGTGAAAAATCAATCAGAAACACCTTCTACTATATTCATATTGGGCAATAGCTACCCTATAGCATTGCTGCTGATGATCACCTTCAATTTTCTCTCAAGTAATTCTCTGTGTTTCTATTTCTGGGTGATACACTCTTGATCATTCCTCCATCTATAGTTGTAAAAAACTCAATCAACTGCCGGGGGCCTCCACTGGATTGCTCAAATGGAGGAGAATAAGAATGGGAAACTTCTGGCTAATCCTCATTTTATTCCCTAAGTCAGTCGAGGCCTGTCAGAGTTTTTGTAGCAGGAGCAGACATCAGGAGCAGACCGGAGGTAGCTCCCAGTGTCTTCTGGATCACACCTTGGTTTGCAGACACTGATGGGCCAATAAGGCCAAATAAAGAATCCTCCACTAGGAAGAAAGGAAAATAAGACCCTCAGTGACTACACCTGAGGAGATTATGGTCAGAAGAAGAATTTTTTCAGAAACTGAAACAATATCCAAATAAATCCAATTGGTTTTATGCCCATGTAGCTGGTCCATAATTCTCTCAGGGGGCCAAAAGACACCATCCTCCTTTCTTCCCATATTTTCCCAAAAACAGGTACTACTCCCCAAGCATATTTGGAATCAGTATATATGTTTCCATCCTTCCCACTTAATAACTTTAGAGCCTGATTCAGGGCATATAGTTCACAAGTTTGAGCAGACCAGACTTTTGCTAAATTCCCTGACTGAACGAGAGAGCTCTTTTCCCTATCTATAATGACATATCCATCCAGCCTTTTTCCACTTACCACCCTTGAGGAACCATCTATAAACCAATTAACTCCACTGGGGATCAGGGATTCTTGCAAGTCTTCCCTTACTTTGGTCTGATAGTCTATCAGTTCCAGGCCATAATGCTGTGACTCTGATGAGTCCCCAGCGTGAGCAGTTAGGAAATTGGCTGGGTTATGATTATGTCCTGGGTTAATACCAAATCATCTTTTTTTACAATAGTACCATTTCATATTTTAAAATTCTGGAGTCAGTCAACCCTCAGCCTGCTTTTTGATTGCCCTTACTCAATGTAGAACACTAATGATTAGACTCCTTCCAATGCTGACTTTCCTTCTTTCCCCACCAGGAGGGCCGTAGCCACTAAGACCTGAAGGGTGGGCCATCCTCAGCCACAGGAGCTAACATTTTTGACAAAGAGGCTACTGGGCATCTCTGCCCAGTATCCTCTACCCCCTTTACCTATGTTCCCAAACAAGTGAAAGCTTTCCTTCAGTTGTTTAAAATGATATTCACTCTCAGGATCCCATTGTACTTGATCTGGTTTTTCCTCAAGCAGGTAACTATAATGGGGTTTGGTTAGGGTGACGTATGAATCAATCCAATTTCTACAGTATCCTATTAGACCCAGGAATTTCCTTAGTTTCCTTTTAGTGCAGGGTCAAGGTGTTTGCAATATCTCTTCCATTCGAGAAGGGTCCAATCTCTTTTTCCTTTCACTGATAAGGTAACTCAGGTACTTTACTTCTCTTTCCACAAACTGTAACTTTTCTTTAGATGCCCTTAGTCCCCGTGATCCCAGAAAGTTGAGCATCCTAATAGTGGCCCACATGACTACCTCCCTTTTCTTCCCAGTTACCAACAAGTCATGTACATATTGAAGATCCCTGGGTTGGGGCCAAAGTCCTCCAATAGTTGTTCTAAGACTTACCCAAACAAATTAGGGAACACTGTGTACCCTTGTGATAAGATCATCTATATTGCTGTTTTCTTCCAGTGTCTGGATCCTCCCACTCAAAGGCAAATATATACCAACTGTCTGGGTCAAGTGAGCAACTCCAGAGGGCATTCAGGTCCATTACACTGAAACAAGTGTTATTCTCTGAGATCCTCCCCAAAATAAAGATCCGGCACTACTGGATGAGAAGGCAATACCACTTTATTGATTTCCCTCAAATCTTGTACCATCCTATATTTCCCATCTTTCTTTCTTATACAAAGTATCAGGGTATTGATTGGAGAGATGCAGGATTCTAGCAATCCTGTCATAAGGAATCTTTCTCTTCTAACTCCTTTCTACCTTCAAGGGAGATGGGATATTGTTTTATCTGGACTGTAGACTTTGGGTCCCTCAGACTAATTCTGATAGGGCCAGTGTCCAATTTTCCAGGTTTGGAAAAGCTGGCCTAGACTTTAGAATAAAATTGGCTCTCTTCTTGTCTTTTTCATCAAGTTCAATCTGGTGGGGATTAACAGAGGTCCCTTAAGTATTAAATTAGTAGACAATTTGATTATCTGATCTCTTCCCAATAGATTAATTCCTGCTTTGTAACAAGAAGTAATAACCCTAATATTTGGGTATCCTGATAGTTTATTTCTGTGATTTTATGAGGTAACTGAGAAGTTCTCTCCTTTTACTTCAGATATAATTAATTTTTCTAAGGATAATCCCACTCCTTGGGATGTGTGACTGATGAGCATATTGCTCCTGAGTCTGTCAAGAATTCTAATTCATTGCCCATGGGCCCCATCTTGACATTTATCCAGGGCTCTGATGGGGCTTATCTGCATCCATAAACCCCTGATACTCCTAATCTTCAGGTTCCATTAGGGTACACCTTCTGTTCATGTTCCCATTGAAAACAGTATCTAAGCAAGCATCCTTCCTTTCCACGCCTCCAACAGGTTAAGGGCTTCCATTTATTTCCTCCTTCATTTTAAGATAAACTGTTCTGATTCTGTCCACTGAGTTGGTGCTGGGTGCCTCCCTTTGGAGGAGGGCCTGCTTGTTCTGCTGATGTTTAACTCTTTGCTATCCTCCCAGAGATTAATTTCTCTTACCCTGTCATTAACATTCTGGCTTTTTGCTTCTGTTTCTCATCATCCCTCCTCACTTATGTTTTAGTGCTTCCTCCAGTGGGGCTCCTAATGGCTTATGATTCCATCTATCTATCTTTTGCAACTTCTTACTTATGTCTGGCATGCATTTGTTATAAAATGTACCCTCAACATAGACTCATTACCCAGTCAGAGACATCTAAACCTGAACACTTTCTCATACTTTCTTTCAGTCTATCTAAAAATTCAGAGGGGGATTCCTCTTTCTTTAGCATTATATTAAATGCCTTCTTCAGATTCTGTGATTTGGACACTCCATTGTTGATTCCTGTAATTATTAAATCCCTTAGGTCTTATATGTGACCCCAGTGGATTTCTTTATTATGATCCCATGGGGTTCCTGATTGGGATACTTCTGGTCAGCTGGTACTACCCTGGCTGCAGGAAGATGGCTCCTCTTCCACTTGATCATCACAGCCCTCCTTACTAGAGCTCTCTCTTCTGGAAAGAACAGTATTAATATAGACATTAACTTGACCCAGGTGTATAAATAGGGGCCCAGAAATTGGTCTTAGCTGTTCTGATAGGCTCATTGGGTCTTGCATGAGTGACTTCACTTCTTTCTTAAAATTCCTCACCTCAGTAAGGTATATTACCAAATCCTAACCCTCCCTGGGCAAATCCTCCATGGATACACATGGACCCCAGGTGCAGATGAGTCTGGAATTGGGGAGTTTACTAAATCCTTTTACTAAATCCTTTTTAAGTTGCTTCACTTCCCTCCTCATATGTCTAAGGGAAGGAAGAAAAGGAAACAAATCCTTCCAAGGATGTGGTGGGACCAGTTCCTGCTTTCCTTTTCCATCCCATTCTTCTTTATTTGTGAAAGGAAGAGATGAGCATCCAGTAACTAGAGATTTTCATAAATGATTTCCTCTGGATTTAAAGGATCTTTTCCATTCATGTACAAGTTTAGCTTGTGACATATCCAATCTTCAGAACACCCATATTTTGACCAAATCGTCCCTCCTCCAATGTCTTGATCCCACACACAAAATAACAATTTTTTTTATCATTTTCTTTTTATCTTTTCCCTCATGCTTTAATCCTTCATTCCAGTTATGCAATCGACTGCCAAGTGGATTGTATAATGGTATTTTAGGCTTTTGCCCAAAAGATTTGGGTTTAAGCTGCTCCTTCCTCATTCTTTTGAAGGCTTTCTCTCTCCAGAAGAATATAATGATGTGTGATCCTGTAAATCATAGAGCTGACTTCTCGACTTGGACCAACAAATCTGGCAGTCATTCAGAGTGCCCCTCCTCTGTGCGGTTTACCAGGACTTCCTCCTAGCCTGCTAACTATCACCCTTTCCTTTTCTTTTCCTCTTCCTTTAACCTTAACAAGACTTCTAAGATCCCAGGGTTCCCATGCCTCCTAAATACAGCCTAAGCCTAAGCCTTTTACCTCTAGATTATGTGTATAAATTGCCTAATGGTTCTGTTTCCTACAGGTCAGACTTCTTGGGAGACTTTATTTTTGCTTTCTGTTTTATGAAGTTCCTCCGCCTCGGGCTGTTACTTACAGAGAGGAAGGCCAAAAGTCTGATCCAAGGATCATTAGAGAAAACTCTTAACTGGCACCTGTCCCATATCAGAACTTCTCTCTAGGAAGTCATGGGATCCTGGACAAGCCCCCAGCATTGTGTGGGGTAGAACAATAAGCCCCACTTAATCCAAATCGAATGCTTGGTACAAACAGAAAGCCTTTATTTGGTTCTTGCAAAAAGGGGGCCAGCCCCTTCACTAGGCAGTGCAGTGGAATGTGGGGGGCACAATAAGAATCAGAGACTGGGCTATATAGCCAAAAAAGTGCATTCCCCCTTATCCCGTTGACTTTGAAATTCATTTTCTGGATCAAATACCTCAGGAACACAAAAGAGACTATTGATCAATGTACAATGATGTCTTCTTATTTGTCATGAACAGTGCTGATGTAGTAGTACAAATCCTGTTTCACAATGGCCACATGGCCTCCTGAAACTTAGGCCTAGAGTCTGCTGAGAAATCTTCATTTATCCCAATTCATTTTCAAATATCTAAGAGGTTTTCATAGGGAAAAGAGAGCAAAATTATTCAATTTATCCCCAGGGGGGAAAACTACAAGCAAAATAGTTATAGGGAGGTAAGTTGTAGCTAGATATAGAGAACTTCTCAATAATCTTAATTATTCAATTTGCCAAAATCAAAAAACTAGTTAAGACCTAAATGGGTATAGCTTCTATCAGGGTTCAATTTGCTCTGCCATTACTGGCTCTGTATATGAGCAAGTATATATGAAATTAAACTCATCATGTGGAAACGGAGTTATCTGAGGTTTCTCTAGGTCTTGCCATTTCACAAGGTTATATTCAGTATCCTATTGCTGGCCAAGAACCCCAAATGCTTCCTGGTTCAGTTGGCTGATTACTTTTGAAACAAGGGGAATGGATTCAAAGGCAGGCTCCAAAGAGAGACTGCTCCAGCATTCTGCCCACTAAGCCACCCCTTTTTCTATCTTTGAAACCTCCCTGCTACCTCCTTCTAGATGCCGTGGCATTTGACCCTATCAGATCAATCCTATTTATTAACAGTAGATCCCTCATCATTAACTTTTCTGATAGTCCCAGTTCAACCAAACCACTGCTTATCTCTGGTCTCATCTTCCTTATATCTATAAATGAGCGATAAGAATAGATGATCTCCATTGGTACTGCTAATTTAAAAATCTGAGATGCGCCTTAGAAGCATTTTCCCAGATCTATAGCTGACATTTACACAGGCTCTCAAGTTTGTGAAATACTTTAAATACATTGTCTCATTGGAGCTTCTCAATAATCTTTTGGGGTAGATAACATAAATATTATCCCCATTTTACAGATAAAAAAATTAAGCTTTAAAAGACTTAAGTGGCTTGTCCAGAGTTATATAATCCATACATAAGGATCCCTGTGGAGCTGCATTTTAAATTAATTTTAAATATAATCTTATCTATGTTTTATTGTATTTTTATTTATTTTATTAAATATTTCCCAATTATATTTTAATCTAGTAAAGACCAAACTCAGAGTTTGCCCATGAACCTTATGTAAGTGTAAACACTTCAACTCCAGACTCTAAAGAAAGGTCCTCAACATTATCTCCCTAAGCCAATGAAATCATAGATCCATTTTCCTATTTCTCTACCTCTACTTCCTCCCCACCAATAAATAAATAAAACAGGC
This sequence comes from Sminthopsis crassicaudata, assembly GCF_048593235.1. Lineage (NCBI taxonomy): Eukaryota > Metazoa > Chordata > Mammalia > Dasyuromorphia > Dasyuridae > Sminthopsis > Sminthopsis crassicaudata. Next base: position 252,220,260 of record NC_133618.1, read on the forward strand.
CAGGAAGCCTGAAGCTCAAAGCACTTCTCTTATCAGATATATATATTTTTCAAACCAGTCATTTCCACATGATTCATACTCATCCAGGTACAGTATCAGTAATGGCAGAAATGACTGAACCCTCACACACTAGCTCTGATACAAGTTGTACCAGATTAGCTCTGCTGCTTAACTAGCTTTTTTATCTTAGGCAAGTCACTTTCCTTCTCTGAACTTCAATGTCCGTGCTTGTAAAGTGAGGTTGGACAAGATCCCTAACCTCACTTTCACTTCTTTTCCTAACTCTCTATAGTTCTCTCTATTCACTAACCCTTACAAGTTTTAGAGTTTTTTTAGATGGAAGATTTAGGAGGTAGTAAGATCATCGCTGCCTTTCACAGCTAGGTAGTGTAATGGATAAAGAATGGGGCATTTAATTAGGAAGATCTAAGTTCAAATCCTGCCAAGAAATACTAGCTCAGTGACCCTGGCGGTCACTTACTTTCTGTCAACTATATTAGTCATATTAGTATCTACCTCCCAGGATTGTTGTGAGAATCAAATGAGATAGTATTTGTAAAGCACTTTGCAACCCTTAAAGTGCTATTTAATGCTAGCTACTTAAGGGAATCTTTTTAAATGATACAAATCTAATACTTGAATGATTTAAGATTATTAGAATTTAATACTTGAAGATAGCTGGTGTTTAAAGTATACAGAGAATTTTCATCACAAAAACTCTGTAACATAAGTAGAACAAGTTTTGTTTATTGTTTTAATTGACAGGACCAAGAGTCTCATCAAAATGGATAAGGAATTTCCTAGCTCTGTAATTTCTAGTTTTAGAGAATTGCCAGGGGCACTACGAGTTTAAATGACTTGCTCAGGGTCATGCAAACATGTAATTGGTAGAACTGCATCCAAGATGAGCTTTCCATCCATTGTACCTTGTTTCCTCTCAAGTGTGATTAACTACTTTTAACAATAAGGAAGATGAAGCCCAGTGAAATGAGATTACTTCTGGAAGGTCATCAACTACACAGAGGAGACAGAGGAGCCAGGGCTACAAGCAGGGGTTCCTGACTCCAACTGCAATTTTTTTTCCATTGCACTATATCCTGCCTGCCAGTTTTATTATTCCCACCATCAGAAACAGACCTAATAAAAATAGTACTGACACCCCACTGAGAACCTAGAGAATCTTTGTCTCTGTCTCTCTGCGTCCCTATTGCTATCTCTGTCTCAGTGTGTCTCTGTCTCTCCATCTGTTTGTCTGTCCCTGTCTCTCTGTGGTTGTCTCTGTCTCTGTCTCTATTTCTATTTGTCTGCCTCTCTCTTCTCTCTCTCTCTTCTCTCTCTCTCTGTCTCTCTCTCTGTCTCTCTCTCTCTCTGTCTCTCTCTCTCTCTCTCTCTCTCTGTCTCTCTCTCTCTCTGTCTCTCTCTCTCTCTCTCTCTCTCTCTCTGTCTCTCTCTCTGTCTCTCTCTCTCTCTGTCTCTCTCTCTCTCTCTCTCTCTCTCTCTGTCTCTCTCACTCTTTCTCCCCTTCTCTCTTCCCTCCCTCCCTCTTTCTCCAAATTATTCCATGGTGAGTCAAAAAAAACCTATTTCCAACTACTTGCATCCTAATGAAATCTGCTTCCTTATTGCTAGAAACCAAACCATTCATTGCTGAGGTTTTGCTGTTCCCAAACACAGCTTCTTCTGCCCAGAAATTCAGATTCTTTTTGAATTGCAAACAAGGAAGGTTGGAAGGTAAACATAAATGGTTAAAAGCTGCTGCCACGTGTTCAGTCTCTAGGATTCTGAATGTTCTGCAGGTTGCTGAAGATGGAATTTTTTTTTTTTTGTCCCAGCAAGTATAAAAGACAAAGGAGCTGGGACTACTTGAATTGATAGAAACCAGTTTGCTTGGAATAGGCAATGCAATCATTCTGTGGCTCTTGCCAGTGTTATCTGACTGATTGCCCAATTAGATCATAGTGTATTGGCAACACAGGGAGATAGAAGGTCCCCCAGAAGGCAGGAAACTTTGGTAGCATAGAATATCTTACAAGAGAAAGGCAGAAAGGAAATATTGGCAATTTGGGCTTATAGGTAAAAAAAAAAGCCTAAGAATTTTGACTGCCGAGTTATCTAAAGAGCCTCCCTAAAATGAGAAAACTGATAAAGGGCCCAGAAATAACAGTAAGCATCACCAGAATATAATTTTTAAGATATAAGGAAACTGGTCATATTATATAATCTTGTTTTCAAAGTCTTTCCGGTTATTATAGGATGGTCATGGGTATGTTTCCATGGCAAAGATAAAGCAAAGATAGAGTTTGCACAGATACCCTTCTGGACAGGCGGCCATCTGTCCAGAGTGGCTCAGACATTCTGCCGACCAACCTCCTGCCCCCACTCCAGGATCTTGTGTCTTAATGGCTTAATGGCTTACTGGCGTCTTCCCCATCACCACCAAACACAGCTCTCCCTCATCTTTGAAAATCTTTGACCTGCCTTTTTCTCTCCTCTCATTCACAGCCAACCTGCTAACTATGGTTGTCTCCACTGATATCTGTCATTTCCTCAATTTCCACTCTGTTCTCCATTCTTTAAAATCAGATTTCTATTCCCATCACTAGATTAAAACTGCTCTCACTAGAGAAATAAATCTCATAACTGCTAAACGCAATGTCCTTTTCTAGGCCATCATTCTATTTGACTTCTCTGCATTTTTTATATTGTCAACTCCTCCCTCAGCTTCTACCACATTGGTCCTCCTCCTTCTTGTTTCAGTATCCCTTGTTGGATAGTCACCCTCCTCATACCGTTTGGATGTCTCTCAAGACAGTCCTCTTCTCTATTTTCTCTCCACTCTCAAGTGCCAGGTAGACAGTCCCACTGTATCTCCTACAGACATCTACTGAGCATGCTTAAAATAAGTATTGTCATTCTGAATAAAGCCTCCCTTCCCCTAAGCATCCCATCATCCTTACAGAAGAGGTTTGTTGTCATAAGAGCTCCTTTCAAGAATGGGTTAGATTAGCTGATCTCTGAGTTCCTTTTCAACTCTAAATGTTTGTGGTTCTCTGGACAAACCTTTCTGAGTCTGACCATGCTGCTTCCCAATCTCTGGTTGTTTTCTTTATTTTCTTTTTGGCACTCTTTGTTTCTCTGGGGAAAAAATACTTCTTCATAGAGGTCTTTTGTGGAGGTTTTACATATACTCAGTAATTACTGTAGCTGATTCACCACTGGGATCATCTGACTTCATCACCCTTACAGTCACCCAGGTTTGCAACTTCATTATACATCCTTAACTCTACTTTTCCTCACATCACTCTGCATCCCCTCATGAAATGATCTGTTGACTAGGTAGCACAGTGGGGAGAATTCTAGAGTTGAAGTGGAAAGAACCTAGTAAAATCTACCTCAGACACTTTCTGTGTGACTCTGGGCTAATGTCACCTACCTCACAGAGTTATTATGAGGATAAAATGAATAATATGTGCAAAATATTTTACAAATTTAAAGTGGTATATAAATGCTCACTATTGTTTGTATCATCATCATTAGCACTTGTCACCTCTCCCTCCAACTACTATAATTGCCTTCTAAATGGTCTCCCTGTTCTAGTATCCTCCCTTTCCAGTGGTCTCCATGCTTCTAGTACCTTCCTTTTCCAATCTTTTAAGGCAAAATCAATAAATAAATATTAAGTGCCTACTATGTGCCAGTAAATACTGTGTATTTACTAAGGAACCAATACAAAAAATAAAACACTCTCTACTTAAAATGGATTGACATTTAACAGAAGTCTGTTATAGTTGCTGTTTCCTATAATGGCATTCCCATCTCCTTGCCTTTATGTTGGCAGTTCCTCATGCCCAGAATGTTCTCCTTCCTTACCTCTAATTAGAATTCTTAACTCCCTTCAAGTTTCAGTATGGGTCTGACTTTCTGTAGCTTCTTCCCAATCCCCCAATATTATTAAGATCCTATTTCCTTTTTGAAATCACTTTATTTATGTATATTTTGTATTTATCATACTTGGGTGCATGAACTGAATTTTTCTGTTTATTATTCCAAAAACAATTTCTGTAATTCCCTGAAATTTCTCTGAGAGGCATCTTTTTTTATGGTAGGCCATCATAAGAAATTGGGAATAAATATATTGTCCCTATATCACATTGTCTTAAGTCTCTCCCAACATTGGCAGTAATATATAGTGGAAGAATGTGGATTGTAAGTCACAAGAGCTGAGTCTTAGTCCCAGCTCCAATGCAATGTGATTTTGGACAGTTTATTTCTATCTGTGCTTCAGCTTCCCCAATAGTAAAAATGAAGGGGATAGATGATATAGTCTCTAAGAGCCTAGCAAACTTTCACATTCTGTAACTCTGAGAGTTAATTTTCCTTATTCCCTATGACCTGAATATTTGTATTCAACTGAGTCATTTAACTGATTTTGATTCTGTAAGCAACAATTTTCCTTTAGTGTCCTCCATTCCCAGTGAGAAAGGCAAAATTCTGAACAAACAGCTCCGGGGAACAATTTAGTCATGCAAAAAGAGAAAGGAAGGAAGAGAGACACTCTCAACAAAAAATGGTCCAATAAATATGTAGTTCTAAGGAAGTCAGGTGATCCCAGTGGTGAATCAGCTACAGTAATTACTGAGTATATGTAAAACCTCCACAAAAGACCTCTATGAAGAAGTATTTCTTCCCAGAGAAACAAAGAGTGCCAAAAAGAAAATAAAGGAAACAAGCAGAGATTGGGAAGTAGCATGGTCAGACTCAGAAAGGTTTATTCAGAGAACCACAAACATTTAGAGTTTAAAAGGAACTCAGAAATCAGCTAATCTAACCCTTTCTTGAAAGGAGCTCTTATGACAACAAACCTCACTAATGGTCTTCTAGTCTCTGCTTAAATACCTCCAACAGAAGAGAACTCACTACCCCTTGAGGCAACTCATTGCACTTTTGGATAGTTCTCATGGTTTGAAAGTTTCTGCCTAAATTATTTTTGGCAACTAGATGACACAGTGGAGAGAGAGCACAAGATTTCTCTGTCTCCTCTCTGTCTCTCTGTCTCTCTCTGTCTCTCTCTGTCTCTCTCTCTCTCTCTCTCTCTCTCTCCCTCTCTCTCTCTCTCTCTCTCTCCCCCCTCTCTCCCTCTCCCTTTCTCTCTCTCTGTCTTTTTCTGTCTCTGTCTCTATCTCTGTCTCTCCATCTGCCTCTCCAACTCTTTCTCTTTCCCCTTCTCTTCCTCTTTCCTTCTCTTCCTCTCTCTTTCTCTTCCTTCCTCACTTCTTCATTTTCTTCCTCCCTTCCCCCTCTCCATTTGCAATCATATTTCTTCATTAACTCATATTGGGATTTTCAGTCCATTAAAACCCCAGATCTTTTTCTGGCAAATTTTTCCCTTATCTTGAATTTCTGATATTAGTATTTTAAACTTGAGTGAAACCTTATTTTATCATATTAAATTTCATCATATTAGATTCAGCCCAATGCTTCAACAAACTGATTTTTATTCTGTTATCAATATGTTGACCGACCCTCCTAGCTTTTCATCATCTTCAAATTGTATAAGCATACCATCTTTGCATTAATCCAAGTTATTAATAAAAATATTAAACTTTACAGGACCAAGACAGATTCCTGAGGCACTCCACCAAAACCTCCTTTGAAATCAACATTGAAAAATTAACAACCACTCCTCTAGTTCAGCTTTTCAAATTATTCCAAATCCATTTGATTGTATTGTCATCTAGCTCACATCTCTATATACCTTCCACAAGAAGGCTGTGGGATACTTTACCAAACACTTTGTGAAAATCTAATTAAGTATATTTAAAGGATTTTTCTGTTCTATCAGTATAACAACCTTTCAGAAAAAGGAAATAAGTTTAGTTTAGCATGATCTGCTCTTGAAGAAATGATGCAGGCTCACTCTGATCACCACTTTCTTTTCCAGATACCCATTAACTATCTCTTTCATAATCTATTCTAGAATTTTGCCAAGAATCAAAATCAAGCTCACTGGCCTGTGATATAAAGGCTTTATTCTCTATCTCCTTTGAGAATCAGGACAGTTATGGTACCTCTCTCATTCTTCAAATTTTCTAAATGCAATGACAGTAGCTTAGCAATCATATTTGTCAGGTTTTGGTTTTGGTTTTGGTTTTGGTTTTTCAAGCACAAAATGATTGAATTCATCTGGACAAGGAGTCTTAAATTCATTCAGAACATCAAGGCAACTTCTTACTATTGCTTCCATTTTGTTGTGTCCTTTCTAGTCTAGAGAGCATTGTGCCTGGTAGAGAAAACAGGAACAAAACAAGGATTGAGCAGCCCTATATTCTCTCTATTGTCAGTTATTATCCACGCTGCTTCAAGCAACAATTCTAATATTTCTTCTTTGGTCTTCCTCTTTTTTCTAATCTAATAAACCTCTTCATTTGTTGTTGCTGTTATTGTTAATTGCCTAATTGGCTCTATGTTATCAAACCCTGACCTCGTATTTAGAATCAGGTTATACTTGGAACAGATCAATTTACAGAGGTAAATTTTACTACCAAGATTTAGTTGATGGAATCCATGACATAGATATACCTCTGAATGAATAAAGCTCACTCAAAAGAAATAGGATAGATAAAGGGGGGAGATAAAATAAAAGTGTGTGATTTGGAACTATGCACAAAGGGCTATCAAACTGTGCATACCTTTATCCATCAGTGTTCCTGCTGGGCTTGTATCCCAAAGAAATACTAAAGAAGGGAAAGGGACCTGTATGTGCCAAAATGTTTGTGGCAGCCCTCTTTGTAGTGATTAGAAACTGGAAACTGAGTGGATGCCCATCATTTGGGGAATGGCTGAATAAATTGTGGTATATGAATATTATGGAATATTATTGTTCTGTAAGAAATGACCAGCAGGATGATTTCAGAAAGGCCTGGAGAGACTTACATGAACTGATGCTGAGTGAAATGAGCAGAACCAGGAGATACGGGGCAAGATTATATGATGATCAATTTGGATGGACATGGCTCTCTTCAACAATGAGATGATTCAAACCAGTTCCAATTGTCCAGTAATGAAGAGAGCCATGTACACCCAGAGAGAGAGCTATGGGAACTGAGTGTGTTTTCACAACATAGCATTTTCACTCTCTCTGTTGCTGTTTGCTTTCATTTTGTTTTCTTTCTCACTTTTTCCCAGTTTGATTTGATTTTTCTTGTACAGCAAGATAATTGTATAAATATGTATGCATATGTTGTATTTACATATATTTATACCATATTTAACATATATTGAGTTACTTGCCATCTAGGGAAGGGGGTGAGAGAAGGGGGAGGAAATTGGAACACAAGGTTTTGCAAGAGTTAATGTCAAAGAATTATCCATGCATGTTTTGAAAAATAAAAAGCTTTAATAAAAATGAGCAAAAAAATAGAATTCCATATTAAAAAGGCATGTTTATGTGAAAAATCCAAAAATCAGAGGAAGGAAGCATAATGAAGATCATTTCTTGAAAATAAGTAGAGAAATTTAAATAATCTTATTATTGGAGTATGTATAGAACATCTGAACAGGAAGAGAAAATCAATTTTGAAGTAATTTTTATTACTAATCTTTGGGGTTCTGGGACATTATTGTGAAAAAAATTTCTTTCTAATACTTAAGTCAGACATGTATCACAAGTTAATGTAGACTGACACTGGGAGTGGGGCAAGGCTTGGGCATCATGCTTCTCTCAGCATACTCTTTGAGCTTTTTTAAGTCTACTATAACTGAACTATGGCTTATTGTTTGCTTTTTCTGTAATTGAATTATAAGGTATGGTATCTCAATCAGTGAATCTTTAAATTATGTTGTATTAATAAAAATGTTTAAAAATCAGTAAGACCTATATCAGATGGCTTACTGTCTTGGGGAGAAGGGAAATAAGGGAGGGAGAGAAAAAAATTTGGAACATAAAGTCTTACAAAAATGAAAGTTGAAAACAATCTTTACATATATTTGGAAAAATATTATTAAAAAGAGAAAAAAAATTTAAAAAGAAAGAAAATTTTTTTATTCCTTCTTGAGTGGCCGGCCACCCTCAAGAGGATAGCAAACCTTTGGTCCCATTTTTCTTTTCTTTTTTTAATGTTTTATACACATTTATTTGTATGTGCACACATATATACACAATATACAAATATACATGTGTACAATATGCACAAAAACACTCATATAAGCAAATCTATGTTAATATAAGTTATAAAAAGCTTAAAACTGCTCTAAGACTTTTGGGAATCTTGCATACAAAATTATGCTTTGAGTTTGTTCCTATTTTTCAAAAGGCCTCAATTTCCTTTTATTGCCTTCATCCTCTTCTCTTAGTGGGGTTGGCTTCTCTATTCTGTTTTTGTTTTATTTTGCTTTTTTAACATGTTCCAGAATGGAACTATGGGGAAGGGAGAGAAAAAAACGCCTAAGGTAATATCTTACACACCAAAATCCAGAAAACGTATTGTCCCTTTCTGTGTTCTGGGGAATATAGAAAGAATTAGCTTCATTTAATCTTTCCCCCAGTTTGAGGGAGGCGAAATATATGTATCAATAAAATTTCTTTGGTTCATTTTGAGCCCCAAGTTGGTAATTCTAGAAATTAGAAAAAGAATCCTCCTCTTTCTGTGCCTCTGAGCAGCGGTTACATCTCTCAGCTACAATTAACCTAAGGACACATGGGGACAATGAACTATATCTAAAAGAAAACAGTTTGTTTTGAAAATGCATGTCAAATGTAGAAAGTGGACTTTTTTTTTCCAAAGAATTGAAGAATGGGATAGACACAGAATAAGAGTCAGAGTATGGTAAGAGATAAGGAAATAGGAATTTTACAATTGTTTTCACAGAGATGGGTTCCTCCTTTCTTCCGTGCCTCCAGGTGGCCCTAAATCATTTGGTTATATGATTTTTTTTTTCTTTTTATCTTGGTATTTGCAGCCTTGCACAGTCACAGTTGCCCACAGTAGCCTCCACAGTAGTGATTGCAGCAGCTCTGGGAGGGGATTGTTCTCTTATTTCCTCCCTGATAAGGACTTCCATCTTCTCTTAATCCCACTGTCTACTCCTCACTTCTCATGAGATTTTCACTTTCATCCCTTAGGATAGGGGAGAAAGGGGGCTACCTTTTTTTCAAACACAGTCACAGCCCTCAAGGGTCCTCACATCAGAAAATATGAACGAGTTCTTCCCATTATGTAGACATTCAACTATAATTCCTTGGGTGAAGAGATAGTGGTGCTACAATGTAGATTATTAATCGTGTCATCAAAAGCAGAATTAAATTTTTTTGTTTTTGGTTTTTTTATTATTTATTTATTTATTTATTTATTTTGAACTTTTTTTATTAATTTTTATAATTATAACATTTTCTTTGACAGTACATATGTATAGGTAGTTTGTTTTTTTTTGGGGGGGGGTTTTTGTGTGTTTTGTTTTGTTTTTGTTTTTAACATTATCCCTTGTACTCCCTTATGTTCCGAGTTTTTCCCCTCCTTCCCTCCATCCCCTCCCCTAGATGGCAGGCATTCCCATACATATTAAATATCTTATAGTATATCTTAGTATATCTTAGGTACTATATATATGTGCAGAACCGAATTTTGTTGTTGTTGTTGCAAAGGAAGGATTGTATTCGCAAGGTAAAAATAATCTGGGAAGAGAAACAAAACAAAACAAAACAAAACAAAAAAGCAATGCTCTCAGTTTACACTCATTTTCCAGTGTCCCTTTTCTGGGTGTAGTTGATTCTGTCCATCATTGTTCAATTGGAATTGGATTAGCTCTTCTCTATGTTGAAGATAACCACTTCCATCAGAATACATCCTCATACAGTATCATTGTTGAAGTGTATAATGATCCCCTAGTTCTACTCGTTTCATTCAGCATCAGTTGATGTAAGTCTCTCCAAGCCTCTCTGTATTCCTCCAGTTGGTCATTTCTTACTGAACAATAATATTCCATAACATTCATATACCATAATTTACCCAACCAAAAAGCAGAATTAAATTAAATTAAATTAATAAAAAGCAGAATTAAACTAAGGGACAAAATCCCACCATGGTGTTATCAGCATTCTAATTTTAGATCTTCATGACTTAGGACTACTCATGCTCTTCCAGTCATTAATGTCAGATAACCTAATTAACCATTTGGGGCCCATAACCAGTATTGTTGTTAGCCTTCTTGTTGCCTCCAGAAACACTTCCCTACTCTTCATTGCTATTCTTTCTAGTTGCCTAAACTTTGCACATTTGTGCATAGATATTTGATTTCATGAGTTTTGTTACTATACAGAATTATACTATACATATGCTAATATATATATATACATATATACTAATATGTAGTATAGAAAATTCATCAAGTAAAGGCAATACATTATAAATGCATAAAGTTATGACAAAAAGAAAGAAAGACAAAAAGATCTGGGGCACCACATTTTAGGAATAACATTGACAAACTAGTACACCTACAGAAAAGGGATGCCTTCTGTCATCTCAGTGGTCTCATTTCTTTAAAACTCTAAGAATAATGATGATAAACATTTTAGAGTTTGCAATCCCTCCATATACATAGAAAAGGGGAGAATGAGTGGTTAGCCTTGAGATGGAAGGATCTAAGAGAAACAGAAGAGTTTTCTTTAAGTCGGTGAAGGATTGCTATAAGGAAGGAAAAATTAAATCCGTCCTATTTGGAGCTGGAAAACAGAAGCAGGAACACTGAAGTACTGTGGTAAAATAGAAAGCTCTAAATTTAGAGTCCAAAGACCTGGATCATCAGCACAAAGTACCTTTGTGAAGCTGTTTTAGTAGTCAGTCATCTTAATTTGTCTATTTCCACAACAATAAAGGGTCCTTGTGGCCATGAAAACACCTTTGTGAGTTTTTCACATTCTGAAGTGCTCTCCCGAACCTGGTACTTCATCAAAAGCAGGCAAGAAGGCGGGAAGTGGACTGTCCGATGATCTTCATTGGGGCAGCTCCCACTCATAGAAGTTATTGTGGAAGTCACCATGTCATCAGGGAGATGCTGCCATGACACACAAGTAAACTGTATTGCTCTATTGTTAACATGTGTCTATGTGTGTATGGAGGGATTGCAAACTCTAAAATGTTTATCATCATTATTCTTAGAGTTTTAAGGAAATGAGACCAACTGACAGAGCACTGAGATGACAGAAGACTCGCTAGGCAATTAGAACTATTCAATAAATCAATAAGCATTTATTAAGAGCCTATTTGTGCCAGATGCCGTGATAAGCACTAGGGGAAAAAAAAGAAAAGAAAAAAACAGGGTAGTCCTCAGAGAGTTTACATTCTAAATGCCAGACTTCATTTTTGCCTGAATTCAGCGTTTGCTTAGATACTGGGTACCATCCCTTTGCTTGGCTAAGAAAATTCAAATTGAAAATTGATTCTTCCCTAGAAGGGATATTCATCTTAGAGGATGCTAGAAAAAAGATTAAGAATGACTCAATAGACTAGCTAATGAAACTTCTGTGGGAAGTTTAGTTAACTTAACTAAACTTAAGTAGATTTCCTATTGTTAATTCTTAATACTTCTTCCTGGGGAAGAGTGAAGAGTTTGTCTTTTTTTGTAGTGTCCTGAAAATAAGGATTAGAGTCAGAGGCTCCTCACTAACTCCAACTCTAGTTCTGAGACTTTCCTGGAAGTGTCAGAAGAATCCAGATTATTCCCTCAAAATAAGGAGTAAATTTTTTGGAGAAATAGAGGAAATTTTTGGTTGTTGTTTTTTTTTTTTTTTTTTTTTTTAGTAATTTATCTCTTTTGCTTTTGAATTTCTGATCAGTTTTTGTTTCTGTATACATGGGTATCTTTCCATTTTGCTAAGGATTAATGGGGATTGGGGCATCCAGGTAGTACAATGAATAGAGCACTGGGCTTAGAGTCAGAAAGACATGTTCCTCTCAAACATTTATTATCTGGGTGAATCTGGGTAAGTTATTTTATGCTGTTTACTCAGTTTCTTCATCGGTAAAATGGGCTTGAGAAAGAAATGGCAAACTACTCGAATTTCTTTGCCAAGAAAACTCCAGATAAGGTCACAAAGGATCAGGCCCAAGTCAGTAACACAATGATTTAAATTGGGTCATTTGACAAAAAGTGAAACTGACTAGGCAGGAATTTGTTGAGACAAGGTAGGAGAAGGAATGCATAGTAATCTAAATTGGGGGCAAAGCAAATTGTTTACTTTGGATAGTTTTTTTCATACTAAATAATTTGAGTGAAACAATGGCAGGTGCTTATCTAGGGACTCAAAAGTATCAAATAATTATCCAAAAATAAGAAAATTTGGGTACCTTCTATGTGCCCAGCCTGATATTATGCCTTGGATGGCACACACACAAAAAAGAAACCTAGACCTTGAAAAGTCTTAGAATCAGAGATGACAGCTTAGTGCAATGGAAAAAAACCTGAGAACTTGACTTCTGACATACACAACTATGTGACTCAGGCCAAGCCAAAAAATTCATCTGAATCTCAGTTTCCTCATCTATAAAATGGGAATAACTAACTATATGAACATGATTACCAGTGAAACTATTGTTAGGGTCAAATAATATCATCTACTTTGCAAAATTCTAAAGTGCCATGTCAACACTTTGTGAAGATACATTTCTTGATTCTCTTCAGGGAAACAAAAGAGAGGAAATATTTTGGGAAAAGGCTAAATGTAAATGGACTTAAACTCTGGGTTACAGAAAAGCAAAGAAGAGTAAGATATCATTATCTTGTATTTCAGAATCATAGTTAATAATTTTGGCATCCAGAGCAAGCTTCATAAAATGAGCCTGAGCAAGCGCCATGAAGTATACACTATAATCAACATTTTTAAAAGGCAAATTTAGTTGAGGGAGGAGGAGAGATTCCAGACTTCAAGACAGCCATTGTGCAGGAGGGTGGGGAAGTTCCTTTCAAGGATATCATGAAGTAAGAAATTCATGAATTATTATCTCTATTTTACCGACAAGTTAGCTGAGTGAGATTCAGCAGGGTTGACTGATTTCACCAGGATCACACAGAAAATAAACTCAAGCTCAAATTTTTTGACTTTCAATCAATCAATCAAGACCTCTTTCCCGTTACATGCTAAGAGTAAGACTGTACAGAGAAAAGTTAATGCCCATGCTGTTTCTCACCTAAAGCATCATACTGGTTGAGGTATCACCAATATAGTGAAAAAAAAGCCTTGGGTTGAATCAAAGAATTTAAATTCCAACCCAGGGCTTTTAATTGTTATGTAGTTGTCTTCGGTTGTGTCCAACTCTCCCTGACCCCTTTTGGGATTTTCTTGGCAGAGATACTGGAGTATTTTGCCATCTCCTTCTCTAGCTCATTTTACAGATGAGGAAACCTAGCAGGATTATGTTACTTGCCCAAGATCACATATCCAGTAAATATCTGAATAAATATTTGAATTTGGGAAGATGAGTTCTTGTCTCCAGGTCCACCATTCTATCCACTGCAACACTTAGCTACCATTTATTATTCATGTAAAAGAAAATTTTGTGGCCTCAGTTTTCACCTGTGCAAAACTGAAATATTTAAAATAGATGATTTCTAGGGGCTCTCCTACCTCTAAATTCCCTGATGCTCAGGTTTAAAGCCGGCCAACCTGAGCTGCTCATTTGGCAGAAGATGATTGCTGCTCTGGTGGGGGAATCCCAGCTTAGACCACCATCACTTCTCCTCAGTTGCAAGAGCAACATCATCTATACTTACAGACATAGGCCTCAGGCTCTAGCCCCAACACAGACTTGAAAAGAAAAATGAAAATAGTGCAGTCCTGGGTGACTTCAATTGTTTTGTTTGTCTCCAGAGGCAGCAATTTCGGCTGCTTTGGTAGCTGGTGAGGAATGGTATTTTAAATGTTTTGACATTTGAAATGTGTGTTGGATACATTATCTCTGTTTAAATTACACTCTGGCTATGGTGACTCACATAGAGTTGATTTTGTATCACAGGGCTGTCGACACCATTAACCATTATGTTAGCCCTTGATCCCCAGGGAAAATTGATTCTAGACATTCATTGCACAGTCCATCCATCCATCCCTTCTCCTGGGTACCCCAGTCTCAGAGATCCCAGGAAGCCCTCTGAAAATAGAACTGTCACAGAGAAGGAGGGATCAGGAGGACTTGTATGTATACAGTAAAGGAAGTAAGGAACTGCAGACATCTCAGTTCGTTATTCAATTGTCTCTTAGCTCCAAAGCAACAGTTTATCACTCTGGTGAGGGCATGGATTGTAAAGGGAAAGAAAATAAATCATACCTATTCAAGGTCACCCTAGGGCTGGAACCTACTGCATCAAAAAGTGTCCTTCTAAATATGTTCCTTCACTGAGAATAGAAAACATACTAATGACAAGATTAATCACTTTGGACTAATTGCAAGGAAGGTCCACGTGAAAAAGTGAAGTCTGAATTGTACTCTTTGTAAAGAAACAGAGTTTTGTGGCACTCAAATATTAGACTATAGAGTTTTTTGCATGGTGGTGGTGGTTGTTGCCCCAAACAAGTTATTGGATTTGGAATGACTTATCAATTATTGAATGAATTACTGAGAGGATCCTGAGAATAGAAGAAGCAAAATTAATGAGACATGAAAATACTGTATCCAAGGAAGAAAAAAGGAAGATGGAAGAAAAAAAAATCAGAGAAAGCTTCAGAAATGTATGTAAATAGGTATTTCTAAAGTGTTTGAAACTAGGGTGTTTTCTGAAAGAGTTGCTGTCAATTGATGCCATTGGCTTACTTAGAAAGTAATTTTTGGCCATTTAAAAATAAACCTACTAAACATAGATCAAAACATACTTTTTAAAATTTTTCTTTATTTTTATTTTTGGTCTGTGTTTTCTTTTACAACATGACAAATCCAGAAATGTTTTGTATGACTGTATATTAAAACCTAGATCAAAATGCTTGCTTTTTCAATGAGAGGGGGAAAAGAAGAGAGAAAAAAGGAAAACAATTTGGAACTTTAAATTTTAAAGCCAATGTTCAAAATTATTTTTGGTGTGTAATTTGGGAAAAATGAATATTAAATTTTTAAAAACAAGCTATTGAATCCAAATTTCTAATTATTGCCAATACATATTAAGGAAATGGTCCTGTAGGTTTGTTAGTCATTCAAAACTTTAAGTAGCCACCATTTCAGAAGTTTTTATACATACATAAATCTATACAAGATATAATTCTTGTCTTTAAGGAGTTTACATTCCATAGAAGAGGCACATGATAGGCAAAGATTCACTTAAGACCAGTATTTCTTGGACTATTTTGTTTTTTCCTAAGATTGGAGTATTGCACCATTGGAGGAGACCTCAGAGATCATCTAATACAAATTCTGCTGAGCCAAAGTTCTCTCTACCATATCCCTGATAAATAATCATTCAGTTTAATTGGAAAACCTCCTAGATTAGGAAACTTTCCAAGTAAGCCTGACAGCTCATTAGAAATTCTTCCCTAGACTGAACTAAAAGCTGTGTCTTTTCAATGTCTAAGATTCCTAATTCTATCCTCTATGGCTAAGCAAAGTCAAGTGTAAGTCTTCTATATGTTTCATAGATTTCACAACCTCTAAATCCAAAGTTTCCTAGTCCAGATCCTTCATTTTGCAAAGGAGGAAGCTATTATTCAGTCATCTTAGTCATGTCCTACTCTTCATGACTCCCATTTGGGATTTTCTTCACAAAGACACTGAAGTAGTTTTCTTCTCCAATTCATTTTACCCTGTTTGATACCCTGACTTGCCCAGGATCCCACGGTTAGTAATGTCTGAGGCCAGATTTTAACTCAGGAAGATGAGTCTTCTTGACTCTAATCCCAGTGCTGTATCCACTGTATTTCCTAGTTGGCCCCCCAAAAGTCCAAAAAAAGTGAAATGATATGTTCAAGGTCACAAAAAAGGTAGCAGAGCCAAGATTTGAACACAGATCCTCTAACTCCAAATCCAACAATTTTTTTTTTAATTGTATTTTCCTATGGAAAGTTGTTTATTCTTTGAGGCATATATTATTTGGTTGGAAACATTAGATTTTCTTTAAAATAACTACTTTATTTTTCACATGCATTCATTATTTATATTTTTATTTTTAGGATGATAGAATTTTTAAAGTTTTATTGTTAGTTTTTGTTTTTATGTCACAGTCATTTCTGAATATAATGTACATACATATAATTACTCTCCCACTGTACCATGAGCCTGGAGAGGACTCAGGGGGGAAAATAACATACAAGTGAAACCAAATAATGCTTGTATCTGATTTATACACATCATTCTGCCATTAGAGTTCTCTACCTCTTCATTTCCTCATCTCTCCTCCAGGACTAATATTGGTCTAATTATATAGTATTCAGTTTCATTACTTTTTTCTTTTCATTTGCATTTCAATAAACATTGCACCTATTTTTTTCTTCACTCTAATTACTTCATTATATATCAATTTATACAAATCTTCCATGTTTCTCTGAATTCCTTCTAGCCCAGTCCTTACTACCATATAAATGTTGCTATGGCTATTTTAGTTCATATAAGAGTTTTCTTTCTGTCTTTAACTTTCTTGAGTTATATGTTGAGAAGTGGAATTTCTGAATTTCATATAATTCCAAATTGTTTTTCAGAATGGTTGGATCAATCACAGTTCCACCAACAATATCAGCATGTGCCTTTCTTCCCACAACCAATGTTGTAACATTGACTATTTCCATATTTTATCATCATTGATATAGCAATTTCAAATTGTTGTTCATTCATTTTGGTCCTGTCCAATTGTTCATGACCCTTTGGGGGGTTTTCTTGGCAAAGATACTGGAGTGGTTTGCTATTTCGTTCTCAGAAACTGAGGCAAATGGAGTTAATTGCCCAAAGTAACAATATGTAAATATCTGAGACTGAATTTGAATCCAAATAATTCTGACTCTAGGCTTGAGCCTCTGATTCACTGCATCAACTATCTGCCCAACATTTCAAATAATACTTACAGGCAAATACTATATCCTCACTCAAGTCTTCTCCAAACCCAGTGTTTGGTACCTAGTAAGTGCTTACAAAATGCTTTCTCCAGGCTAAATTCCTTCAAACATGTGGTACGGTTTGTGTGTCCTCAAAACCTAGATCACTTTCCTCTGCATAGTTCTAGTTTGTAATTACCCTTCCTGAAATGTGGCATCTAGAATTGGATACAACCCTGTAGCTGTCATTTGACCAGATTTTACTATATTAAAACTATAATTGTGTGGCTCTTGAGACAATGCTTTTATTAAAGTTATGTCATTTTTGTCATCATGCTGCTCTGTTGACTCATTGCAATAAGCCTTCAGATCTTTTTTTTTATATGGACCAATCCTTGGCATTCTTCCCCCTCCTGCACTCAGGGAATTGATATTTTGAACCCAAGTGTAAGTTTTAATATTTATCTTCTTTAAATCTCATCTTACTAGTTTCAAAGCATCATTTTAGCATATTGAGAACTTTCTAGATATTGATTCTATTTTCCAAGTGCTTCTCATGCCAAAATGTCAAGTAATATTGACCTTACAGTCCATCAAAATAATTAAAATGACAAACTCAGTAAGAGGTCTTGATCCCTCTCATTGGAGCCTCTGAGCCAGTAAGTTAGATGAAACTGAGATGAATCTGAATAATTGCACATTTGTCCTTCATACTTGTGGACACAAACTTTAGAAGGCTGAGTCCAAAGAAAACCAGTTCCAGAAAAGGGAAGCTATTGTTTTCTTCCATATCCAATGCAATGCTACTAAGTGGGGACAAAGGTAACAGTAAAGAGAAGTATTAGCTCTAGTCTGAGTTTAAATTCATGAAAAATTATGTAGATACAAATGCCCTCACAGTGAATTTGTAAGCCTAAAACCCAACTCAGAGACACCATGACTTCTCCTAATTTAGCAAAAAGCATTTAGATCTGAAATTCAAAATACATGTTAAGAGCAATTCAGAAGAGAAAAAAATTTAGCAACTTATTTTTTTCCCCTGTCATGAGATTGCAAGCCATATGTACTTGGAAATAAAAAATGTCAAAATATTTTAGGAAGAAAAAATCTTTTAAAAAAAATCAAAGAACAGTTATAAAGCCACTTGAAGCCATTATCCACTTGCCTATGGAAAATTATGTTAATATTTATTGAGGGCCAACTGTGTGGGAGGTTGAGGAGAGAATAATAATTTTATTAATGATACTTCTTTCAATATCTATGAATATTATTCTTTCTTTATTTCCTTCAATGAATTATTTAATCCCATTGTATGCCCAGTCCAGTGCAAGCCTCTGAAGGGGTAAGAGTTTACAATTGAATTGAATTGTTGAGAGAATATGTACACACTAGAGAAAAATGAATGAACAATCCCATAATAGCAGATGCCACGTGCCATATTATACATTGAAGTACTACAAGAAATCAGGGGAGGAAGAGAATGAGTACTATAGGATGCAATGATAAGAGAGCGCTACACAGAGGAAGGAGGCCATGAGCTGGACTCTGAAAGTCAGATAAATTTCATAGACATAGGAGGACAGCAAAGAATGCCATGAACAGAAGTGGAAGTTGAGACTATATAAAATGCATTAGTCCATTCAGTGGACAATAAGACCAATATGGCTGGAATGGGCTTTATATTATAGTTTATTTTGTGGCAGTATGGGAGATACTGACAGATGAAGTATTTTGGGGCCAGGCTTGCAGGAATTTGACTTCTAGGCTAAGGAATATAGTCCTTAATCTACAGACAGAAAAGACTCATTGAAGATATTTCAATAGGGATCATCACTGCAGAACCAAAAGGGACCTCAAAAGCCATATATTTCAAGTCCATTTTGCAGATATGGAAATTGTCTACAAAAGTTCAGTAACTTAACCAAGATCAAACAAGTTATAAGCAACAGAAATGAAACAGGTGTTTGAGAATGATTTATCTGGCTTGCAACTGGCCCTGCAACATGGGGAACAGAGAATTGATAGTCAGGAAGAGCTGAGTTCAAATTCTAACTCTGATACTTATTAGTTATGTCAGAGGATCTTAAATTTTTTCCATTTGTGACCCCTTTTCATCTAAGAAATTTTTGTGTGATCTCAGGAACATATATATATATATACATATATATATATATATATATATATATATATATATATATATCAAACATTTGCTGATAATAAATCATATAAAATAGGTATATGAATATATAAATATAAATACAAAGGGAAATAAATAAAATAGGTATACATATCAAACATTTATTGAAAATAAATCATATAAATAGGTATACAAATATACAAATGCAAATAGAAAATAAATAAAATAGGTATACAAATCAAACATTTATTGATAATAAATCATATAAAATAGGTATATGAATATATAAATAGAAATAGAAAATAAAATAGGTATACAAATCAAACATTACTGACAATAAATCATATAAAATAGGCATACAAATATGTAAATACAAATATAAAATAAATATACAAATCAAACATTTGCTGATGATAAACATTTTGTGATAAATAAATCACAAATAATTTTGTGACCCCTGCATTCAGTTAAGAAACCCCATATTGGCTCACAAACCACCACAGTGGCTGTGTGACCACTAGCAAATCATTTAATTTTTCAATGTTCCCAGTAGCTCTCCATGATTATTATTTACAAATGAATTGAAAATCTGATCACCATCAGTGAAGAGTTTCCATAAATAGGTGATATAAAAAGCCTAGATTCATTCTGGAGGCTCACCTCCAGAAATAACTAACCAACCAACCTGACAATTTCTGCAGGAAAGATTGGAAGGAAGAGAAGCTGAAGATAAGGAAATCACTGAGGAAGTTTCAGCGATAGTCATAATATAAAGTACTGAGAACTTTGTACAAGAGGATAAAATAAAGTACAATTATTCCACTTTTTTTTTTTTTTACTTCTACAGGTCAATGCATTCATCTCCTTCCTCTTCCCAATGGTGGTCATTTCAGTGCTGAATACCATCATTGCCGACCAGCTTACTATCATGTTCCACCAGGCAGCCCAGCAGAACCAGGTCTGCACGATTGGAGGGCAGCAGACCATGCTCAGTATGTCCATAGAACCCAGCCGTGTCCAAGCTCTAAAGCATGGAGTTAGAGTTTTGCGTAAGTATCCATCTATTCTCTAGGGAAGCAGAAGAGAATGTATTGAGGAGAGGTAAAGGGACCCAGGTGCTATGAGGGGAGATGTGCTTTCAGAACCTACAAAAAAGGACAGCTCATTTCTTGCCGTCAACTTAGTTCTACTGAACGAGGGTGTTTAAACTCCTGCCAAAAAGAGCTGTGCTAGATGCTGGGAATACAAAAATGAAAGATAACCTATCCTCAAGTGTATACTGTCGTCTCTCAGTTGTAATCCTTCTGTGGGAGGAGATCTGTTTTCTATAAAATCTTTTCCTCTGTGAGCAGGTTTCTTAGGAAGCTTCTGGAGCCTCCAGCCAGACTCTCCTTCCAGACCACCGTCTAAAGTCAATCTCCTCATCAGACTAACTCCAGGCTCAATGCTGCCTCTTTTATCCTCCCAGAGAAGGATTACAACTGACAGACGACAGGACATTACATTTTGGCGCCCCACATTGGGCGCCAAATTGTAAAGGAATGGTCATCTCTAAGTTACCCTTCCAGTCTGCCATTTCAACTCACTCCCAGACTAGACTCTCTCCTTCCAGCCTGCCATCCCAACTCTGTCCCAGACTCGACTACTCTCCAGACCCAATGCTGCCCTCTTTTATCCTTGAAGAGATTGTAATTAGAGCTCAACGAGGCTTGTGAGAATTCCTACAGACAATGAACTTGCTCCCTCAGAATTCCAAAGGTGTAAACTCCCTTTAAAGGCCCAAACCAAAGGTGTGAATTCTGAGCCAGAGAACTGTCCAGACAACCTGAGTTCTCACCTTGTAATCCTAACCCTCAAGGAATTTACATGGAGGGAAAGGAGAGTGGGGAGATAAAGCATATAAACCAGTAAATTAAAAGTACATACAAGTCACTAAAAATAACCTGAAGAAAGATGTTAGGGTTACGAAAGGTTTTCTAAGAAGGGTACCTAACCTGTGCTTTGAAGAAACTGGGGTTTCTACAGGGCAGAAATGAAAAGAGAAGGCACCATTGCATAAAAGGCACAAAAGGGGTAGAGGGAATATTAGACACAGAAAACAGGAGAAGGGTTTTGACTGGAACCAAAATCACATGGAGCAGAGTAAGATGAAATAAGACTGGAAAGATGATTAGGTAATTTATAAGCAGAATTAAAGGGTGAGTCCCTAGAAACATATGTCTGTGTGTATGTGTATATGTGTAAATTAGCATGTATATGGTGCTTTAAGATTTATAAAGTGATTTACATGCATTATTTTGTTTGATCCTTTTAACTACCCTGGAAGATAGATACTATTATTATACCTTTATTATACTTTACAGATGCACAAACTGAGGCAGACCAAAGATAAGTGACATGCCTAGGGTCATACAGTTAGTAAATATCTGAGGCTAGGTTTGAAATGAGATCGCCCTAATTTCAGGTCTAGCACTCTATCTACCACACCACTTAACTGTCTCACATAATATTATACATAAATTCCCTATGTTGTGCTCTTTTCAGCTTTATTCAAGGTCAGAAACATTGTGTGAATAACTAAAGGGGATACTGTATTGTAGGGCAATGGAAAGAACACCAGCCTAAGAATCCAGAGCCCAGAGTTCTAATTCCATCTCTGACAGCAGATCATAGAATTTAGATTTAGATTTTGAAGTGAAAGAGAAAAGAAATAAACATGTATTAAATGCTTACTATGTGCCAGGCACTATTCTAAACTCTGTTGTTGTTGTTGTTTTTAATAATAGCTTTTTATTTTTTAAAATATAAGCAAAGATAGTCTTCAACATTAATCCTTGCAAAATCTTGTGTTCCCAAAATGTTCTCCTTCCCTCCATCCCTTGCTCTAGGCAACAAGTAATCCAATATATGTTAAACATGTGCAATTCTTCTATACATATTTCCACACTTATCATTATGCTAAAGTCATTACATTTATTATTTCATTCAATCCTCGCAACACCCATGGGGTTGTAGATGCCAATTTTACAGTTAAGGAAACTGAGACTATGACTTGCCCAGGGGCACACAGCTAGCAGGGGTCTGAGGCTATATTTAAACTCAGGTCTTCTTGATTGCAGGTTCAGTGTTCTGTGCACTATGGTATAACCTAGCTGCTCTCTGAGACCTTAGAGAATAAATTTTAACGCCTTCATTTTATATGCAAAAAAATTACCCAAAGACACAAAAAACAATATGATACCTTGGAAAGCATGCTGGATCTTTAGTCAAATGGCCCAGATTCAAATCCTCCCTCTCTACTTTGTTACCTATGTATGGCCTCTTCAAGTTCCAACATGGTATGCTATGACTTTTTTTTTTTTTGTCCATAACTCCTACAACCCCTTTCAGGTCTTTTTTTTCCCCCATGTTGGTCTCCAAGTCTCAGCCTTATCCCTACTCCAAATCCATATCTTATTTTTTAAAAACTTTCTCCCACTCATTCAAAAACTAAGTACTTACTATGTGCTGGAGATAAGAAAAAAAAAAAAAATTGGAAAGTCCCTGTCTTCAAGAAGCATAATAGAGGAGTTGACAAAAATAAAATAAAATACAAAAATGTATGTGTGTGTAATACATGTTTGTGTATGTGTGTGTGTGTATGAATATGAAGAATATATATAAAATGAATACCAGG
>NC_133618.1:252248068-252273068 GCF_048593235.1 Sminthopsis crassicaudata
GGGGGAATATCTTTCTGCTCCCCCACAGGCACCAGTCTTCCCAACAAACTATTGCAGATGGATTTCCAAGTGAATAGAAATAAGAAAGTCCACATCTGTCTATCATCCCTTCCACCTATCTGTCTCCTTGACAACCAAGATCAGGTACCGTGGGAGGTCCCTGATAAAACAAGAAGCATGAGTTCCTAAGGGAAGGCGTTTTTCTCCCTGCACCTCCTGCAACCCCAAACTCACTGTTCTCACTAGCGAGGAAATGCATTGGTGACAGTCAGACAAGTGATGGATAAATTTGGACTTTTAGATTTCTCAGTGAGCACTCCCAGATGCCAAACAGGAGCAGAGAAAAAGATAATTCATACATTTTAATTTAGGTTCTTTTTACTCTTCAGTCGTCACCTCTGCTCATACTAGTCCCCCATTGTCACTGCATGAATATGGCCAGCCACAAACAAACACAAACTCCAGCACATTATTTACGGAGGAAAGGCTTTGTATACAGCCTTACCTCTGTCTTGCATCTGCCATCTGAGGACCAGCCTAGCACAGTGCAACAGGCTGGATACAGAGAAGGAAATCACAGACTTTGAAGTGTGAAAGTGTTGCCAACTGTCATCACTTAGCCTGGCGTGATGGCAGCCTGTAATCTCAGCTTCTGAGGAAGTTAAGGCTGGTGGCATTCCTGAGCTTGGGAGCTCTGAGCTGCAGGGCCTAAACCAATCCACCATTAGTTACCAATTCGATGAGTCTTTGGGAAGAGGGGGCCACCAGGATGCCTCAGGAGGGGCAAACTTGTCCAAGACATGTGAAAAATGAGTCAAAGCAGCTCTGTCAATTAGTGGATGGGGCTGGTATGTAGCCCCTGCACTTCCAGCCTGGCTTAGATTGTGAGACCCCCTCACCCTTTAAAAAAATAATGTAATCATTGCTTGAATCAAATTCTTCTGACTTCATTAGAATTAATTAGGTAGGTAGTCAAATGACAATATTTTGAATTTCCACAAAAATATTTGCATTCATGTGTGGACATTGTTTATGTATTATATATTATACATTTATATTTATGTCTATATGTCTCTATATTATAAATATATCTGCATTATGCTTATATATGCACCATATTATATATATGCATATGCATGTGTACCTTACAACATAGCATAAATAAGATCTTGCTAGATAAATTCACTAGTTAGTTATTCTTCAAGCAACATTCTACTAGTTCCTATTCCCCTTCAACAATAACAGCTCAAACGATTTTTTCAATTTTTGATTAAGGTACAACTTTTTCTTTCTCTTTCCCAAATGGTTGAATCTGTACCAAGCCAAAGTTTCTAAAGTATTTTCTTGTCACTCGATTGAACTTTGAATCGGAATTTTATTTAGCCATTTTTTAAAAAGCTCTGACTACAACTCTCCAATTATATTAAACTCACTTGGGTAAATTTACCAAGCAAATTCACGACATACTGTCTTGTTTAAAATGGGTGTCTTCCTTCAGCTCCGAAAACTCATCTTGATATGGACCCAAACCTGAGCTCTGGAAGCCTAAGTCAGTAGAGAACCCTCTGTCACATCCTACTGAGTGGGAATAGCTTTAAGTCTGGTTCTATTAATATCTTGTTGTGTAAAGAGTAGCTTTGCTCTATCTAAATGGTCCCTTTCTAAGAGGTTGTCGAAGACTGAAATGTAAGAAGCTTTACTCTCTCTATAGGGCTCCTCACTAGTAGGCCATAAAAGCCTGTTGTGTAAAGTTTTGCTCTTTCTCATGGGTCCCCCATTGTTCTTGTTGTTCAATCATTTTCAGTCATGTCTGATTTTTCATGATCTCATTTGGGGTTTTCTTGGTAAAGATGCTGGAGTGGTTTGCCATTTGGCAAATGAAGATGAATTGTTTGGACCAAAGTTCATCTAATAAGACAGGAAGAGGTTATAATCTGCACTGGTGGAAAGAATATCCAATGTGATCAAATCAAAAACTCTTCCAGCTGCTCTGTCCAAGGTTTACTAGCTATCTCTTTAACTCCTGGACCTGATGGCCTTTTCTCAGACCTTATCTTATGTAACTTCTCTGTGACTTCTGGAATTTTTATCTCCTCCTTCTGGATCCTGTCTATACTCTGAAGGATACAGGTCACTTTTCTCGCTGTAGAGGAATGCAGCCAATACAAGACAACTGCATTTTCCTTTTGTCAGTATCAGTGGGCATTAGCCCCTGCCCATTGTACTCAGTCACTGTGGCACCTTTGAGTCAGGCCTTCTTCAAACCCAGTCCCTGCTTGGCTCCCACCTAGCTTGGAGAATGCTCTGTTGTTGGGGCTCAGCCTATGCTTTTGTGCTTCTCCTGTCCCTGCCAGTATGTTCAACATTTGAATTAGATCCATTTATTTCCCCATTGGTCACTTGCCCAGAAAACTAATCCATGCAAGTAATGAACAGAAATTGCTCCAAAATACACAGAACAGGTTCATTCTTTGCTCCCATGGGCTTCTGTTCCCTGTCATATTTCTGACAGATTCAGCTTCATTTTGCTTCTCTCCAAACTACTGGAGAAAAGCCCATCAGTGCATCTGGTCTTGAACAGGTTTCCATGTCTCTTTAAGTGCATGCAGGAGACTAGAAGCAATCCCATTAATGCAACAGACATTTAGAGGAAGAAAATCTACTCAAATAGCCTAATTAAAAGCTTCTCCATTGTCTGAAAACAGACCCTCTCTGGGAGTTTGAGTTGTAATCTTGGATCATTCTTTGGTGAGAAAGGAAGATACTTTTAGACACCATTCAGAAAGAAGTACTTGTGTCAATGTTGCCAAATTATCCGTGCATATGTTTCAAAAATAAAAAGCTTTATAAATAAATAAGCTAAAAATTAAAATTAAAAAAAGAAGTTTTTGTAACCACTCTTTGTAATAATTGAACCAGAAAGGGAAGAAACCTCAGAGATCTTTAGTCCAGTCCCTTCATAAAACATAAACCCATCTTCAATATACACCTTCTTCTTGAAAACTCTCTGTTAGTACACAGAGAATTCACTATTGCTCCAGCAGTCCTCCACTTTAAATTCTTGCCCTAAAACTGATCATACTGATTAGTGAGTGCAAAACCACCTAATTCCAATCTTTGCCCTATCTCCTATTTAACCCACTATCTATTCCAGGTTACTATTTGTTCTACCACTGTGGAGCTACCTCTCCAAACTCTTTTTCAATTCTTGCTCTGGAAAAATTAAGCAATTCAAGGGCTACCATTGCTTCTAGAAAGGATGTAATAATCATCACTTATGGCTCCATTCATAATTCTTGTGACTTCTTAGACCCTATCTCCTTGGCCTGAACTCCTTCCTTCCCACCATTGCATTATGTGCTAGCTCCCTTCTTTAGAAAGTACCTTGAGACCAGGGAATCTCATTTTTGTATTTGTACCCAGAGTATCTAACACATAATAAGCAGTTAATAGATTTTAAAAATTCATTTCTTTACTTACTATTGGACATTCTCATAGTTAGAAATTTTCTTTTTTTTAAGCAGAAATGTGTCTCTTTATTACATTCATTCACTGGTATTAAGTTCTGTTCTCTGGGCCAAGTAGAACAAATCTAATCTATCTTCTTGGTACCATCAGGAGAACCTATAAAGAGTTCTCTGTAAGTTAAATGACCTAGCCCTTATGGATCTTCAGGGAGTTGTTATTTTCCTCAAAATGGAACATTTTTCAGGTTTTAACCAAGTTTCTGAAGTTTGGGCCCAGAAAAATCTAAACATAACTTATGCTCAAACTTAGACCAGCTATATGATGAGGATGTCTTATTGGGCCCCAAAGCAAAACCACCTTCTGCCTTACTGATTTTCATGATCCATTTATGGATCATTCACTTTCATGACTCCATTCATACCTGTTGTTGATCTCAGAATAGGAGAGATTCCCCCTCAGTCCAGAAAGAGGAAAAATGATCATTCCTCAAGAGAAAAAGCTTCCCCTCCCTACCGTTTAGAATAATTTGGCCCCATTGAGTCCAAGGAACAGAGGAAACATATAGAAGTCATTGCCCAGTAGATTCCCCAGGGATGTTGTACACATCTGGAGAAACAAAATATTTTCTCCAAAGTGGTAATTATAAGCCTGAGCAGCTTCTAAAATAGTTAATATAAGATCATTCAGGTGTTTCTAATTTCCTTGTAGAGCCTTTATCTCTCCTGCTGTCCCAGGGTTCTTCCCGGCAGTCTGGCTGCAGTCATTGCTTTCATACCACAGGAAGTACACAATATAGTAGACAATCTTGCATATTGTGATGGGAAATCATCTGGTCTAAACTATCCCCCACAACACACTTTCGCCAGTAGAGTCCTGTATCCTTTGTTTAAAATTCCCACCACAGTGGTCAGTAATGGTTCAGGCAACAAAGGTTCAATCATTTTCTCCAGAAAGTTCCAGTAAAAGTACACTAAACCTTTCTTGTTAGCATATTAGTGGAGATTGATCAGATTAGCCAAATCCTACCTTGGCTCTTTGAGGCTGATAAATAAGACTAGGAATTTTTTCAGGTGGCATTCCCTTGATGATTCAGATCTCTACACTCTTTTTAATCTCTGCACAGATATAGCTATATCTTTTTCTCATTTTCCTCCCTCCGCTGCAACCCAAACCACTCAACCACCTCTGCTAACTCATCCCCAGCCAAAAAATCAATTCCTGTCCCCCCTCCTCTCATGGGAAACTGCTTGGGTTTACAGAGTTGTGCTGCACCCTCTGTGTGCAGTCATGGAAAACATTACCACATACCCCAGGTAGCTCTGGCATCTACAGAAAACCATTTCCACCCTGTGGGTCATCAAGATAGATTTTAAACATAAAAAAGTCATCAGTGGAATTCATCCAGAGAGTGCTGAGCAGCTGCTGTTCTAAATCTGCCTGATAGAGTGAGAAACAGTGGATGTGTCATTCACAGGAGGAGTTACAAGTCATTTATGATCCAGTTTCACCAGGCAGACACAAATACAGGGAGACAATTACAAAGTCAAAGAGACAGAGACAGACAGACAGAGACAGAGAAAAAGGATGGGGGAGGAGAGAGAGGAAGAGTGGGAGGAGAAAAGGGAAGAGAGATAGAGACAGAGACAGAGAAAAAGGATGGGGGAGGAGAGAGAGGAAGAGTGGGAGGAGAAAAGGGAAGAGAGATAGAGACAGAGACAGAGAAAAAGGATGGGGGAGGAGAGAGAGGAAGAGTGGGAGGAGAAAAGGGAAGAGAGATAGAGACAGAGACAGAGAAAAAGGATGGGGGAGGAGAGAGAGGAAGAGTGGGAGGAGAAAAGGGAAGAGAGATAGAGACAGAGACAGAGAAAAAGGATGGGGGAGGAGAGAGAGGAAGAGTGGGAGGAGAAAAGGGAAGAGAGATAGAGACAGAGACAGAGAAAAAGGATGGGGGAGGAGAGAGAGGAAGAGTGGGAGGAGAAAAGGGAAGAGAGATAGAGACAGAGACAGAGAAAAAGGATGGGGGAGGAGAGAGAGGAAGAGTGGGAGGAGAAAAGGGAAGAGAGATAGAGACAGAGACAGAGAAAAAGGATGGGGGAGGAGAGAGAGGAAGAGTGGGAGGAGAAAAGGGAAGAGAGATAGAGACAGAGACAGAGAAAAAGGATGGGGGAGGAGAGAGAGGAAGAGTGGGAGGAGAAAAGGGAAGAGAGATAGAGACAGAGACAGAGAAAAAGGATGGGGGAGGAGAGAGAGGAAGAGTGGGAGGAGAAAAGGGAAGAGAGATAGAGACAGAGACAGAGAAAAAGGATGGGGGAGGAGAGAGAGGAAGAGTGGGAGGAGAAAAGGGAAGAGAGATAGAGACAGAGACAGAGAAAAAGGATGGGGGAGGAGAGAGAGGTAGAGTGGGAGGAGAAAGGGGAAGAGAGATAGAGACAGACAGAGACAGAGAAAAAGGATGGGGGAGGAGAGAGAGGTAGAGTGGGAGGAGAAAAGGGAAGAGAGATAGAGACAGAGACAGAGAAAAAGGATGGGGGAGGAGAGAGAGGAAGAGTGGGAGGAGAGAAGAGAAAAGAGAGAGAGAGAGAGGGACAGAGACAGAGAGAGAGGGACAGAAAGAGATTATACCTTCCCACCTCTTATATATCTCCCACAAAAGTCCATAGTCATCCTCTTACTAAATATACTGCAGACAATTCCATGTAATTGAAGTTTATACATGGGAAAACATCAATTGCTGGGTTCTGTGTAGGCTTTGGAGGATGTAGTTCCCCAAAAGACCATATCCTCTTTTATACAGTTGCTCTGACTAGCTGAGGACACTGAAGCTCTGATCAGCTTTGTGATTTACCCATAATCACAATCTTAATTAATTAATTAGCCAAACTGAGGCCTCTCATAACTAGAGGGGCCAGAAAATCTATTTGCCACTTCTTAGAGAGGGAATTAGTTAAAAAGTAGTTAAAAATCTACTTCTGAAGCCCAGAAGAAATTTATCAGTGTATGACCATTTCTATGTGCTGTTTTCTACTAAAGAAAGATTAACTATTCTTAGGAAATTACAATAGATTAGAGTCTATGTTTATTATATTGGCAAATAACATCAAATTTCCCATTTCCCCAAAGGCCAGTGTCATCCAATAGCCACCATGCTTAGAATCCTGACTCACCATCCCAGTCAACATCCCAGTGAACCTAGACCCATTTGGAACAGAGTGACCAGCAGGGCAGGATGCCAGAATTTCTCCTGGGTCCTTGTATCTAATTTTGACTATCCATAGAATGGTTCAGTGCCCCTTGGCTTATGTCCATAAGAAATGCTGGTCCCAGCCAGAAGCAGTTTTTCAAGCACCATATTATAAGGAAAAGTATAGAAAATTAGGAGTAAGGTAATTCTGATTCTGGTATCCAATCTAGTTTGAAGAGTAAAGTGAGGTGATTTGGGTTGACTTCCTTTAAGTCTTAATTTGTTGGAGCAGCTAGGTGGTGCAGTGGATGAGCACCAGCCCTGAAGTCAGGAGGACCGGAGATCAAATCTGATCTCAGACACTTAACACTTCCTAGCTGTGTGACCCTGGGCAAGTCACTTAACCCCAATTGCCTCAGGGGGGGAAAGTCTATAAAACATTAATTATAATAATAAATATATAAAGCATTTACAATATCTTATAACCTGTCCTGCCTACCTTATGAGTTGTTGTGAGGATTATATGAGATGGTTGGGGATAAAGACACACTGGACTTAAAGGTCAGAATATCTAGAGTCAGGCTACTTCCCAAACATCCAGTGGGTTTTATAATAGTATTTTTATTATCTACTTCATGAGATGAGAAAAATACTTTGTAAACTTTATAGTGCTATAGAAATCTGAGTTCATATTATGATGGTTTTGATAAAAAAACAGATTTGGGAGAGATCTAGTATAATCCATACATGTATAAAAATCCCAACTCTATGGCATCCATTTTTAAAATGGCCATTTAGTTTTTGTCAAAAACCTCTAATAATAATATATATTGAAGCATCTCACTGGCATTGTTGGACAGCTCTTTGGCTAGGAGGCAGCATGGAAACCTGGAAAGTGTACTGAATTTGGATCCAAAAGACTGAAGATTAAATTCTACCTCAGAATCTTACAATCTTATCATGAGAAAGAAAGCCACTTAACTATTCTGTGCCTCAATTTCTTCATCTTTTTTAATGAGTTTTTCTTGAGTACTATATGCCCTGTTATGTCATTTGATCTTCACAATAACCTTGAGACACAGATAATAACAGTATATGTTATTATTCTCCCTTTACAGCTTCAGTAACTCAAGCGGACAGAGATTAAGTGACTTGTACAGGATCATGCAACTAAGGCTAGATTTGAGCTCGGGCTTTCTCTCCTCCGGGTTTATCCTTCTATCAGAGGAGCCACCTAATTGCCTCTTGTTGTATAAGATGTTTTTGTCAATATAACCATAATGGGGTACTCCTAATGTAGAAAATCCCTCCCAGTGATGCATATTAACAGTTTAATTGGGAATTTTAGCCTTAAAGAAATGTCCAGAACACTAGAAAGTTAAGTAACTCACACCCTCTCGAATACCAGGGCATATATTAGAGATGGCACTTGAAACAAATCTTCCTGATTCCAAGGCTTGCCATCTAAACACTGTACCTCACTGATACTCTATCACTGTGATAACTGCTCATTTATATGCTATTTCAAGGTTGACAAAGAGTTTTCCTTATATAAGGCTGGTGTTGCTATGGAGATGATGGATGTTTAAGTAAATGTTATCTCACCTGTCCACCAGTTAAGGATATTTTGGAGCAAGGATTTCTGGGAATGCTTTGTAAGGTTTATATAGGTAAGAGATGGAATGAAAGTGTTTGGAATTCAAGATGAAATTCCTGGGACCACATGGGCCGGCATTGCTTCTCAACTTTCCTATTCTGTAAGACTGACAAGACTCTGCTGATGCAATTTCTTCCATGGTGAAGTTTTTGTTGCACTGGTGCATGCTGTGGTTGGAGACAGGGAAGTAAAGCATTTATACTCCACCCATTGACAATTCATTTTTCCTCTTCTTTAGGAAGGAACTCCCATTTACTGAGTAATTTCTCCAAGTTTTTCTTCTCCTTCCTCTCACAAGAGGAAAAAATCTAAAGCAAAGTCAAGTCCTTTCTATAAATAGTTGTGCCTGGCGTTGGCTGCTGGTATATCCAACAAAGTAAAACCTTTCCCTTGCTCTTTCATTGCTTTCCCCTTGTTCTTTCAATTCTATTATTTATTCTACTTTTATATGAAGAAAATTAGTGGCCACTAAGCTTTGGTCTATGTTTAAAGAAAGCACATATATTAAGGTTTGAGATCTCACTTCAGTGTAAAATAAAGGGATGGAGGAATAGTGACTCCCACTAAAGATGAAAGTCTAACACTTTGCAATACTAGTCCCAAGCTATCTTAGGTTGATTAGCAAAAGAGATTTTAAGCACAGAGAAAGGAAAAGTAGAAGGCATCTGAAGAGACCAGTGTGAATGCACAGGGAGCTCACTTAAAAGATGTATACAAAAATGAGTATAAGAACATAGCATGGCCATATGAAAATAATGTCAGGAGTGCTAAAGTTCAGGTTAAAGGCATAACCAAAAAAAGTGGTCTCTTTATATATTGGAAGAGAAAGGTTAAGACTGCTGCTTAGATAATGATAACTGGCTACAGAGAGAGCAGAGCAGCTGATTTCTTATTTACTTCTGTTTTCGCTGACAAAGAGAAGGATCTTTGCACTGTAAAGAATAGAACAAAAAAGGACTAATGAAGTAGATATCCAAGAAAGTAAGGTAATTAGAATAGAACACCTAGTTCACCTTAATGAATTCAGTTCATCTGACCCAAAATAACTACATCCTTGGATACTGAAAGAATTAGTGGATATGATAGCTGAAAGTAATGGAGGTTCTGAAACACTGGAGAATGGCAAATGCTATACTGATTTTTCAAAAAGAGAAGAAAATTGTCTACCAACTATAGGCTTTACCACCATGTTCCAGTAGCCTTCTCATTCTGGGAAGACTCTTCTACCCCTGTACATGAAGACGATCTTCTGATCATTCAATTCCTCCTAAACTAGCTTTTTAAAGGAAGGCCCCATCAGCCATGTTCATATTTTCTTTTTTCTCTGGGCTCTCCCTCTCCAGATTTCTTTCTCCCACTGTGTCCCCGTTTGGATACCTTCCCCTCCTCCCTGATTTTCAGCTTCCTTTTCTATGTTTTCTCCTATTATAAAATAAGCTTTCTGAAGGACCGAGACAAGATTTTTTTCTTCTATTGTAACCTAAGCTTAAGAAAGGCCTCATCTTTTAGTAAGATTAATAAGTGTTTATTAACTAAGTGATCTTGACTTTAATTCTTGATAAAACTCTAAAAAGCAACATTAAATAGGTGACTGATGGGCTTCTAGAAAATGTCATGCTTACCAAATGCAAATAACACAAACCTGAGAGGGCTAACACCGGATCACATCACTAGTGAGTAGCAGAATTGACCCTGGATGGCAAATTGAGGAACCAAAAATAAATGACAGATTTGAGCATTGAGCTAAATCTAATGCGGTGAAATTCAATAAAAATAAATATTCAGTATCATACTCGGGCTCAAAATATAACTTGTACTTTTCACAAGTACAAGACATGGAAGGCATAGTCAGCAATTTAAAAAAGATCAAGAGGTTTAAGTAGACTGTAAGCTCAGTAGGAATATGAGTCATTAGTACTCTGTGGCAGTCAAAGAAAGTTAGTATAACCTCAAACTTCATTAGGAGAGGCAAAGTTTCCAGGAATAAAGAAAAGATGGTCCCTGGCCTGGTTTACTACATGTGCTAAGACCTGGGTGCCATAGTTCAGGGGAAACACTGACCAACTAGAGATTGTCCAAATAATGGTAAGTACTATGGTGACAGGTCTTGAGTTCATGTCCTATGAAGAGGATTGGTTAAGGAACCAGGGAAGTTTTACCTGAAGAAAGGAAGGCTCAAGGAAAACACGATAGCTGCCTTCAAGTACTAGAAGTCACCTCAGAGAAGGTGGACTGATTTGTGCTGTTTGTGCTCAGCGGACAGAAGTAGGAGCAAAGGATGAGAATTGCAAAGTGGAAAACTGAGGATTAGTGGCAGGAAAAAAACCTTCCAAACAATATATACTGTCCATAAAGGGAATGGGTCTTCCTCGGAGTGTAATGGATACTGACTCATTGGAGGTCTTGGTACAAAAACTGAATGATCAGTGCTCAGGGGTGTGTAGTGGAAACCCCCTTTTTAAGTATGAGTCGGATTAAATGGTCACTGAGGTTCCTTCTAAATCTAAAATTCTGTAGTTCATCAGGCATCTTCTGTGATCAAAACTGGCCATTGTATCCCTCCCAATTCAGATGTGGATACTATGATTCAGGAATCTTCTACGTGGATTCCTGTTCAGGAATAGACTATAATAGTAGATCTCAAAAGTCCCTTTTCACTCTGGGATTCTATGAAAGTTCTAAATTCCACTTGTTTCCTCTAGTCTGCATCCATACCCACTGTTGCCCAACTGGGTAGCCCTTTCAGACCTCAAATCTTTACAGACAGAATTCACTTGCATAGAATTATATAATGAAGAAAAATTGGCATTAAATAGGTTAAAGAAATCAGAAGTTTAAGAGTTTTTTTTTTCTCTAGCTAGTCAATCATTAGTCCCCCATTGGCCAGGACTGGCCCACAATGGACTTTAGAGCTGAAGCAGGTGCTCTTCCATGGGAAAGATTTCTCCCTGACTCTCTTTTCCTTAACGATTTAGAGTAGTCAGTTCAGTAGGATATTATTCATTTCCATTTCCTAAAAGAGCTGACAGCTTTTGGCTGAAACTACAGGATCTATCTAAATATGTTCTGTGGCTGCTGGTAAAGGGATGGAAGGAGGATATACCTGTCAAAGAAAGTCATCAGGCTGGAGATGAGTGATAGTGCAAATTTCTGGGCCATCTTGAGAGTCTAACTGACACTAGTTTCAAGCAAGAGCAAATTAGAATCTCCCTCACGTATCAGGTCTATAAAGAGATGACACAAAGCTCAAAGAACTAGCTAACAATCTGAGCTACACAGTAAGGATCCCAAAAGACTTTGACAGGCTACAGCATTGGGCTGAATCGAATGAAAATGAAATTGAGTAGGGATAAATATAAAGTTCTTCTCCAATCAACTGAACAAGGTCAAAATGGAGAAGACATGGCTGGACAGTTCCTGTGGAAAACACATGGGCAGAACAACAGTGACATGGCAGTCAAAAAATCTTATATGATCTTAGGACAATTATAGAGTTACAGTTCTCAGAATAAGGGAATGGAAAGCCCCCATCTTTCTTGCCATAGTCAGAGTACATTTGGAGTATTGTGTTCATTTCTGGGTGCCACATTTTAATGAAGATATTGACCACCTGGACCACATCCCACCTGGGATTACCAAGAACACAGATTTTAGTTGAAAGGAAATTTAGAGATAATCAATTCTAATTTCCTTGTTTTATAGATGAAGAAAGTGGATCCTGAAAAACAATAAGAAGGAAAAAGATGTCATACAAGGGATAGCTGAAGGAGGGGGAATATTTGATCTGGATGGGGAAAAAAAACTTAGGGGAAACAATTATTTTGAAGAGTTAGATAACTGGGCACAGTGGATAGAGCACCAGTCCTGAAGTCAGGAGGACCTGAGTTCAAATCTGGCCTCAGACACTAAACACCTTCTAGCTGTGTGACCCTGGGCAAGTCACTTAACCCCAATTGCCTCAGAAGGAAAAAAAAAAAAAAAGAGCTATATAACTGAAATAAAGAAGTAGAGAAAAGAATAGAGATCATTCCATACAATGAACAACTGAAGGAAATGGAAAAATCTAACTCAGAGAAGAGAAAACTTAGGAAGACAAAAACTCAAAGAGCTATAATTTGTAAGAGAAGTAAGACTTATTCCATTAGGACCAGAGCACAAAGAAATGGGAGTAATGGGTGGAAGTTGCAGAGGGGGAGACAGTCTTCATGTAATGAAAAAATGTTAAATTAAACTCTACAAAAGTTGATCTCTCTTAGGAAGTAATGGATTTCTTAGGAAGCAGTACATTTCCCATCACCATCAACCTCAGTCAGATGCTAGATAACCATATTGTAGAAGAAGGTTCCCATTGAGATACAGATTGAATTTCTTAGATTCCTTCAAGTTTCCATCACTGAGAGTCTGAGGTCTTGGAACCACATTATAGATAAGTTATACATTATAACTAAACATTATAGATAAGTTCTTTTTTAAAAGTAGTGTGTAAATTGATTTTAAATGGATGACAGGAGTTTTGCTATTTAAAGAAATCATCAACTGAACCTTTTTTCTGTAAAAAGAAGATTCTTTTTTGTAAAGTGAAGTTTTAGTTAAATCCATATACATTTTCACGTAATGTGGCACAAAGTAGGTGCATATATAAATTTCCTTGAACTGTCCCCTCTTCAGTTCTCTGCTTAATATATCAATTAGTTATGACACCATTAAAATAGATCCAAAGGACCTTTCCCTCTTAGGCTGGGCATCTTGTTTTCTCATCCTCAAAGACAGTATAACCAAATGCTATACAAGGCCATACAAGTGGCCTGGTCTCTGGTGTGAGCTCCAGCCTGACTCCCCGCTATCTATCCCCAACTATAGAAACAACATTGTGCTTCAGGGAGGTAAGAACAATAAGAGAGGTCTTCCTAGAGTCAGTGAGTCTGGAATAAGTTATTGCTCAGAAATAAAAAGAACTGAGGCAGAGAAACAGCACAAGTATAAAAAAGCATAGGCCCATAAAATGATATCCATTCCAGCCCCATGATTTCCTCCTCATGAATTTCCACTATATACAGGTTTTTCATGTTTTACAATTGCTCAAGCACTCCCAAAAGGATTTATGAGTTCACAAAAGGAAAGGAGGCCTTAAATCCCAATAGAAGTTGGGCTAGATGAATTTTGAAGCATCTTCCAACTTTGAGAGTCTGGGATTCAGAAAGTTGGTGGAATAAAGGAGCATCAGAGAGTCGGAAGAGGGTTCCTCTTAGCCTCAGAAAAGGTAAATGGCTTGCCTAAGGTTGAACAACTGGGGGAGAGCAGAGAAAGATCTAGAACTCTCTTGGATTCCTAATCAGTGCTTAAACCACCAGATTATGGTTTTCTAGGCCATGTCTAGCCCTTCTCCTCTCCACACAGTGTCAGATTTGGATAGGGCAACTCTATTTATTAATTTTACACACACACACAGGTTAGCCAACTTAGAGGTGCAAAATGATTTGAATGTGCTTTCCTGGGTCAAATCATTTAGTGAGCAGCATTGACTGCCCTTCAAGGAGGGAATGACATTTGCCAACACCTCATGTCTAAGAAATTTCTTCAGGTCCATTTAGCAGCATTCTTGGTTTTTTTTTAAATGTCAGCACTCCCTGCTGTTCCCTCTCTTGCCAGCTCCCAGACTCAGGCTTGAGACTTAATCCTTTCCAAAGATGCCCCTGCATCTCATAATTATCTTTAGTGCCTTGGACCAAGTAGCACTGGTGACATTTTGTGCTTTTGTGTTGCCCAGCAAGTTTCACACTCCATGCTGGGCATTCCTTCTACTCTGTGCTCCTTTCCTAAACGAATCCAAGATCTAATTTCTGGGCAAGTTCTAAAGAGTCATGGAATATTTGCATTTCACAACCTTGATATGACTGGAGATTTCCCCCTCTTTTTGACATGCCTTAATAGCATGATACACAAGATCTGTGGGTAACATGGAAAGAACGAAGAATCATTCTCCCTGGAAACCTACGTTTTTGAGATTCCCAGAATCTTAGATCTAGAAAAGACCATAGAAAAGTTATCGAGTTGAATAGCTTTGTCTCCCATGTGAGAGTAAGAAAGATGTCTACCCAAGCATGGAAGATTCCCCCAGCAAAATGGGCAGATGAGAACAATTTGTTCCGAAGGCTACGAAGACAGTGAAAGCAAGTGAAGCGAGGAGCTTAGAGCTTGGTCAGACATAGCAGAGGCCAAGGGTATACAGTGCAGCCCAGGACATCGCCAGGTGCCTTGTCTTTTGTCAATGACTTAGGAAGAAAGAGTGAAGTTAATGGTTTCATACAATTCTGCCTCACATAAATCCAATTAATGAACAAATCAACACATCACTCCATAATGTCATTGGTCCTCTCAGAAACAAAGGATGAACAACAATAATAAATGAGAAAACAGAAGCAGCAGGAGGGAAATCTAGTGTGCCCAAGGTTGTGTGACTAATGAGAAGCAGAAAATCAATGAGACCCGTCTTCAGAGCAGGGTTCTGTGAGAGGCCAGATTGAATGACTTGACATAACTGTCTGGAGTTGAAGAGGGCCTTTTCCCCCAATGTGGATGATCTAGGTCCTAGGTCGAGGACCAAAACCCTCAGGAAAATAGAGGCTGTTTGGGGGGAGAGTCGCTCCAAGAAATTGTCCTACCTACCTCGGAGAAGTTATTTGCCCTGCTGAATGGATCTTTAAACTCCCGGGGGGCTGCTACCACTAGGATACCTTTGTAAGTAAGAGAAGTTTTGGGCTTCTCAGGGGCCAGACTCATGAAACATTCAGTTGCCGTGGTCTCAAAGGCTTTATTATTTCAGAACTAAACAGATATGGAGTCTCGCCTCCCCTTTATGAACTGCAAAATTAATTTCATTCCTTTAAATAATTGAGGTGCCAGGGGACCAGGAATACCCTCAGAAACTCATTCCTGAAATTGGTCTGAGAATGAAAACAATGTTCTCTGATTTCTCATTTCTCCCAGTCAAACCGTTCTTACCAAATCATCCCTTTTCAGCCTTGTTCATAATTTCTAGGGCACTGCCCACCAGATCTCAAGCATACCATCCTCAGTGAGCTCTCTTTTTCATCTTTGCAGCCTTCCCAGTGCCTAGCAGAATCCTTCATAAAGCATTCACTCAGGAGATGTGTTATACTGAGGTGAAGTGGCTAACACACACACACACACACACACACACACACACACACACACACACACACACTGTGACTAATACTGAGGTTTGATCTAAGTACTGGTTAGAAAGGACCAAAACTCCTAGCTTGCAGAAGCACACAAAAGCATTTGCTCATAGTGTGGTCTTGGTCGTGTCCCTTCCTCTCTTTTTCTTCCTCTCATTTTCTTTATTTGTAAAATTAGGAGGGTAAGTAAGGAGCTCCCTTTGGCCTCCCACATGCCATTCTGGGGCACTAACCCGTGGTGTTTCTCTCCCATTCCAGGTGCAGTGGTCATTGCCTTCGTAGTCTGCTGGCTGCCCTACCACGTTCGCCGCTTGATGTTCTGCTATATCCCCTCCAATCACTGGTCCCCGTGAGTATCTGCTCCATGTTATAAAGAAGCCGGTGTCTGTGTATCTGAGGAACTAAGCGTCTTCAGGGAAGATTATTCCCCATAACAACAAACCCAAGCCCCTGTGCTAATCAAAGCCCTAATTCAGGGATATTGGTTCTGCCCTTAAAGATGCTGCCAAGCCTCTCAATGACCCTACAAGGGATCCTACGATCCAGCTCCATCCAAAGGTGGATGAAAAGGTTTGACATTAAAGTCTTCACTTGACGCTTCCTTTCTGCCCCCACCCTCTCAGGGCAGCTAGATGGGGCGGTGCAGAGTTATAAGCCTGGAGTTAGGAAGAGTCCTCTTCCTGAGGTTTAAATCTGACCTCATCACCAGCCATATGATCCTGGGCAAGTCATCTCACCCTGTTTGTTTCAGTTTCCTCCTTGTAAAATGAGCTGGAGAAAGAAATGGCAAACCCTTCCAGTACCTTTGCCTAGAAACCCATAAATAGGGTCACAAAAATGACTGAACAACAACAATTCCACTTTCTCACCCCTCCCACCACCAAGTCTTGTGCCTCGGGATCACAAAGCCTAGACTTTCTTTAATGTGTTCAAAAAAATATTGAACTTTGATTCCAGAAGCCTGAATTTTATTTTAGAATCTGATACTTTGTGGTACAATGAAAAGAGAAATGGATTTGGTGCATAAAAACCTGCCTTTGAATCTCAGTTCCAACCATCCATTTGAATATATATGTCTCTTAATCTCTGTGAGCTACATTCTCCTCCTCTAAAAAATCGTCATGATAATAAAGCACACACTAACTACTCAGAGAGTTGCGACAAAAAAGTTTTGTAAACTTTAAAGGGAAGTCAAGTCAACAAGATTTTTTCATTCTATTCTGTTCTAGTCACTAAGCTAAGTGCTCTGTTGGCACACATCATTATCATCAGCAGCATCTTCCTCATTGTCGCCAGTGGGAGAAGCATGGTAATGGGCGAGCCAGGAGACCCGAGTTCTAACCCTGGCTGTGTATGGCAGGGGGTAAATTAGCCCTTCATCTCTGTGCCTAGCTTCCTCCTCTGAGAAATGAGGATATTGGACTACAATTCTCCAGCTATGGCATTGCAATCTTTTTTCTTAAGAAGTCTTAGGAGTCCTTCAAAAAAGCAAGGTTGAAAACCTAGTTTTGAAAAAACTAATTTAGGTAGGATTTCATTCACAAGTGTCATAACTATAGACCTTTTACAGTAATATGTCCATTGTGCAAATTGTGCTCTGCACAATAGGAAAAAAATCCCCATGCATGTTTTTCTACAAGCTAAACCTTGTTGGTTTTCCCTCCATGCCCACCAGTTTTGAGGAAGGAAGTCAGGGCTCCTCAGTGTATTTTTCTCCATCCCTGTATCAGGTCACAAGATCATAGGTTTAAAACTGGAAGGAACCTAAGAGGCCATCAAGTTCAAACTCCCTCATTTTATAGATAAAGAAAACAAACCCCAAAGGTAAAGGACATATCAGGTCACAAAGATGCCATGTACCAGAGACAAAATTTGAAGCAAGAGTATCTGAATCCTCATCCAGCACCTTTCCATTGTGACACATTCCTCCCACAAGTTTCCTTAGCATCTGGGGAAATTCAAAATCCTTGAAAGTAAAGATAAATCTCTAGAAGGAGCTTATGAAGCTAGACTGGAGATCATTTTAGGTATCTTTTTCTGTCCACCTGTTGTGGCTTGTCTTTCCCAGTCTTGGCATAATGTTGTGGTTGTTTTCAGTTATGTCTAATTGACTCATTTGGGATTTTCTTGACAAAGATACTGGTAAATTGACTCATTTTACAGATGAGGCAGGCAGAATTAAGTAACTCGCCCACGTTCACACAGCTTAGAAATATCTGAGGTTAGATTTGAACTGCCAGCCTGGCACTCTAGCCACTGCATCATCTAGCTGTTCCACCAACCCTAACATACAAAGATTCTAGAGCTAGAAGGGAGCTCAGGAATCATTTTTATTTAACCACCTACATCTTTAGATATTATAGTACACTACAATAAGCATTTATTAAGCACCTACTGTTAGTAGAGCCATGCTAGGCTTTAGGGAGGATACAGTTTATATAAGATTTCTTCCTGCCCTCAAAGAAGTCACCACTTAATAACAGAACGAGATAAATGTCATGCATTTCAGAATTGAAAAAGCCCCCACAGGACATCCTGTTCAACCTGTACCTAAAAAAGAATCCTATAAACAATATTTCCAATTAGTCATCGCCAGACTTCACTTGAATATCTCTAAGCACAGGATGATCCATTCCAGGGATGGGACCCACGCTTGATAGTTCATTGGTATAAGGATAATTGGGGTACATGGTGTGCTAAGGGAGGACCAGGACAGGAGGACTTGCTGAGCCCTTGGCAGGGATGCTCACCCATCTTTTTGCATCCAACTGGTCATTCAGTTCTTACCTGTGGCTCCAAAAAACTGTAGCATGCACCACAGTCACACCCCAGCAAACCTGTCTCAGTAGATGGGCCAAACCAGGTTAAGGATAAAAAACAAGCCTCGAACCCAAGAGTGAGTTAGGGGCACGTCTCCCCCAAGCACGGGAAGACCTCTCGGTGATGAGAACAATTTGCTCCAAAGGCTATAAAAGCCTTTAGGTGCTTCAAGCGCCTCCTGGGACTTTTGTCCTGACACTGGGCTTTAGTGACTCAGGAAGAGAGAATGAGGCTGACAACTTTGCCTCATTGACATCCAATTAATGAACGAGTCAAGATATCATCCCAAGATGTCACTGGTCCTTTTACAAAGGACCAACAATAACAAGAGGCTCTAAGGCAAGTCCTTTCTCCTCTCCAGGATTCAATATCCCTATCCAGAGTAGAAATAAATAATATCTATAATTATAATATATATATAATTATAATAATTGTAAGATAAGGTATATTGTGATCAAGAAAAATGCAAATTTGGAAATACTTTGTACTATGTAAATATTAGGTAAATACTATGTAAATATTATGAATAATATTGAACTATTCCTTCTGGCCAATTTTTTTAAGTAACCTTTGGGAAGGGTAATAATTTTAACTAATTCACACTAGACTGTTAATGTCTTTCCAGATCTATTTTCCTACTGAATTGGGGTGGGGAAGCAGGAAGACAAGGGACCAGGAAGGACCAAAAAGAAGAAAGGGATGATGGTGGGTTGGGGGAGAGACAGTAAAGAAAAAACTCTTATAATTTCACTACTTTCATCTCAAGAACTTGAACTTGTCCCTCCTGCTTGCCATCATTGGTCCCTGTACCACATGAAGAGTGATTAATTTCTATTACTCTATTCCAATCAGTATTAATCAGTTTGATATGATTCCATAGGGGTAGTGAATATAGGTCTGTATAGTAAGTCCCAGAGGTATGACCTGCAGATTATAAGTTTACTTACTTAATCAAAAGAAGCTAACTAGACACTCCACCTTTCTTTTTCCTTGTTATGGTGACCAAGTCCAGCATGGAAGAGGTAATTCAATTACATGGAAAGTTCCCCAACTTATTTGTACTTATTTGTACCTCCAGACCATTCTCTCTTGTCTAACATGAGCAGGTGACCATCTTATGACCACACAGTCAATGGAGATGCTTCGTCCAACCTAAGACCCCCTCCCCCCCGCTGCTGACACATCATTTCTAATTGACATATCATTTTTGGCCAATGAAGCAAGTTCTATCAACCAATATAGTGATTTCTGTCTTTTGTATAGCCCCTCCAAAGTGTTCAAATATCAAATCTGGTAGGAAACCTTATAAAAATAAGAGCCTGGAAGAAGGGGGCATCTCAGATAGTGAGGAAGATCTGAGATCCACTTATTAGAGAGCGCCATGGACTTTAATGTAGTGCCATTGGCTCAAAGCTCTGCCTCGGTGGCTTTTCTTGCAAATTGGGCAATTACAATCCCCATGCTACAGCCCTGCAGTCATCAGCCCCAATCAAAGAACTATTTCAGGAAAAAACAATGTGGCCTTCAACTAAGCCAGTTAAATTCAAGTGCCAAATACCTTTTTTTCCCCTTTCCTTGGAACAAAAAGTTCATAAACAGCAATTCTTCCCCACTTTTCAACCCTATTATCACTCCCAAGTGCTTGAGAAGAGCCAACTAAGTGGGCAAGGATATAATTTTCCCCCTCCCCCAACTGACCAGTAAGCAGGTCACTCTGTCCTTCTTCACAAAGCCTGAATTGCTCTCCTCAATTGAGCTGTCAGCAAGCTTCTGAAGGGCTATTACGTGGCAAATTAAGTCCTTGCCAGGAAAATTAGAAAAGGAAATTTTGCTTAAGCTACAGCCTTGGAGGATTTAGGTGAGATATGAGAGTGGTAATGGTCTTAGCCTCAAGATTGTCCACAACAAGCCAGTCATAAAGTCACCCAAAAGCCTGCAACAATCTAGGTGAAATCTAAAAAATGCAGAAACTGAACTGAGTGGCTTAGAAAAGAACTACGAGAGGCTCCCTTTAGATAGTCAAAAATATATAGGATGAAACCCTGACTGTGATTCATGATAAATAAAAGTAGGGATCTGCCATGTATACATTAGCAAGTATTGCAGGCTTACATGTTTCTTATTAAAAGCTGACTTTGTTGTAGAAGGACCTCATCCAGAGGGGCCCTGCCAGCATTCCTGTATAGGGTGAGCCGCTGGAGGAGATGGTTGTTAAACTCTCTTCCTACACTGAGATCTTAAGGTCTGTTCCAACTTGAGAGGTGGTGGAAAGAGTGATAGATTTGGAATCAGCGAGAGCTGGGCTAAAAACTCACCTCAGACACCTGGGAGCCACATGTCCCTAGGGAAATCACTTCTCTGTGCCTCAGTTTCCTAATCTGCAAAAGGAGAGAGCTGGTCTGCATCACCTTCTAAGGCATCTCTCAGCTCAAAATCTAGGACCTTATGACTAAATAAGAACCGATTCTATGTTGCTCTAGAAAACAAAAATGGTGGGGCAGTGGATGGAGCACCAGACCTGAATTCAGGAGGACCCGAGTTCAAATCTGACCTCAGACCTTAACACGTCCTAGCCTTGTGACCCTGGGCGAGTCACTTAATCTTTGCCTAGCTAAAAAAAAATTAATGTTGAGAACAAAAATGGCACCACTGGCTAAGTATCACAGGAAGGAAGGATTTGCCCCAGCTCAAGGAAGAACTAACTCTCCACCAATTAGAGCCATCTGGCAATGTCTGCCTTGTGAGGTCACTGAAAATGTGGAGGAGATGATCCCTAGGAATACTGCAGCCTGGCCTTTAGGAGGGAGGCTGAATTTTGCGGCTTCTGAGACCCCTTCCAGTTGATATTATCAGATTTTATTATTTTAATGGTTGCATGACTCTATGACCCGTCTCTTTTCTTTCTTCTTTCTTTTTCTGCTTGTGTTTCGAAGGCCTCTAATGCACTCGGATGTTCTCTTTCTCTCTTCCTCCCTCTCCCTTTACCTTCCAGGTTCCTCTATGATTTCTACCACTACTTCTACATGCTCACCAACGTCCTCTTCTACGTCAGCTCCACCATCAACCCCATCCTCTACAACTTGGTGTCCGCCAACTTCCGGCAGATCTTCATCTCCACCTTGGCTTTCCTCTGCCCTCCCTGGAGAAGAAGGAAAAAAAGACCGAGGTTCTCCAGGAAATCCAACAGCATCTCCAGCAACCACACCTTTTCCAGCAACGTGACCCGGGAAACGCTCTACTAGAGCTCCACAGGGCTGGCTCCAGGGCCCGGGGGGAAGGGGCCGCTGCCCCCATGGCCTAAGTGCATGTGGTGGGGTACCTGGCACAGTGATGTCAGTCAGACGTACACTGGCCTTTCACATCCGAAATAGTCTGTATCCATTCATTTGATGTTGGGGGGTGGGTGGGGAGGGGTTTTGCTGGCCTCTGTTCAGCTAAGGGTCAGCTAGGAGTTCCACTATTTCTTTTAACTTCTAAGAATTGAACTTGCATAACAGAATTCATTTGTTTTCAGCATAAAGGTATCCGCTGCTCCCCACCCCCTCCCTCCCTCTTTCTTTTGAAAGCCCGGGGATGTCATTATTTCTCCCAACGGGAACAAACAAGAACTTTAATGAGGAGAAATTAGTATTCAGCTTAAAAAAAAAAAAAAAAAGGTTTTTCTTTGTTACCTACCTAATGGATATTTAGAGCCAAGGACAGGGAAAAATAAATAGGCTCCTAGATCTGGGTGATCATTCACAGATGCGTCTCTGCTGAACATTTGCTAATAAGTGCAGCATGTTTCAGGGAATCAATAAGAAAAAGGATGCTCACCAAAACAGAAAAGTGGCCTCTGTTCAGCACAAGTAATTGTTCTAT
Source organism: Sminthopsis crassicaudata (assembly GCF_048593235.1). Taxonomy (NCBI): domain Eukaryota; kingdom Metazoa; phylum Chordata; class Mammalia; order Dasyuromorphia; family Dasyuridae; genus Sminthopsis; species Sminthopsis crassicaudata. The sequence goes on from NC_133618.1 coordinate 252,270,258, forward strand.
AAGCCTCAGTTCTATCTGGAAGCTTAGAATTCAGGCATAAAAGGAAGAATGAATGAAAGGTGGGGCCTGGAAACAGTCACTGAATGAGATCCGTCACTACTCAATTAAGTTACTGTGGGTAGAAGGGATTCCTGAGAGAATCACTGACATAAGCCTCTTGCAAAGAACCAGCTTCATCACCTGCCTCCAGTTCTCCCTGCAGGATCAGAAACAATTTGGCCAATTGAAATGTACTCCAGTAGGAAATGATAACAGAAATGGCTCCCAAGATACTCAGCCTCTCCTCTCTGGGCTAAAAGCAATTCAATTTCATTTAATTCAAAAAAATAATTATTGGGGGCAGCTAGGTGGTATGGTAGATGGAGCATCAGCTTAACTGGAGTTAGGAGGATTTGAGTTCAAATCCAGCCTCAGATGCTTACTAGTTGTGTGATTCCAGGCAAATCACTCAACCCTGATTGCCTCCAAAAATTATTATCATTATCATCATCATCAAGTACCTACTGCATAGGCATCATACCAAATGCACAGTTTCCTCACTGGATTGTGTCCTAATTTTATCCTCAGGACTGAGAAAGTGCTCTGTTCCTCCTTCATGAAGCAGCCTCCTTTACTCTCCATCAGTTGGTAAAGACCAGACCAGACCCAGGTGCCCCAAAATAACAGTCTAGTTATATCTCTACTATGCCCAGATCAGGCTTCTGGTCATGTTCTCTCCCCCACCGTCCCAGGCACCCAAGGAATATTCTACCCTAACTTCATTCTCCACTGATCCAGGTTAATGCATGGAGGCAAGAAACCACTGAGTATGGAACCCTGAAATGTGGTGGGAGAAGGGAGGAAAAAGAAGGATTTCTTTCATGTCTTCTCCTCCATCTTTGACCTTCACGTTATTAAAGTGGCTGGCTCCCCTTTCTTCTCTTCCCGCCCCCATCCTTCCTTTGTAGCATGCTTCTGATTCCATTCGGCTCCTGGGAATTTCTGAAGGGCTAGTCTCCTCTTCTTATCCCCTCAATATTTATTCCTGGTTAGTGTCACTTAAGCGGAGATCGCCCCCAGAGGATGAGAGGCTCCATGAATTTGTTTATTCACTGTATCTGAACAGAGAAGCAGAGAAAAGCTACCTAAAGACAGGAGCTTCCAAGATCACTTAGCATTAGTCAGCAGCTTTTATTTCTCAGAAGAGATGCCATTAGTATCAGGAAAACCAAGGTTCCAAGGCTGAATCCCCAACCACAACCTTCTTTGCTGTCTATTCCCTCAAAACCAAACCCAAATGCTTACTTATAAAGCACTTCTTAAATGTTTGTGATTGACTGGTTGATTAACTGAGCATTTATTCAAAGCAGTCTTGATTCTATTGGTAAAGAGGAGGGAAAAGGAAAGTAAGACTAATGGCTTTATTCTTAGATACTGGGAAGGAATCATGTTAGTTAGAAATTAGGCTTTTCTTTATCCCAAAACTGCAACTTTGCCCAGAGGCAGAGTTGAAATGAATGAGGCAAATGATTTAATAGGAAAGGACCAAATTAGGATGAGGAATTTTCCTTTTCAAAATCCTTCTCTTGGTCCCATAGACCTATGAGTCCAAAATTCCCCTATATATAATGTCATTATAACAGACTCAAAATAGGATGACTTACTTTGGTCATCCAAAAAAAAAAAAAAAAGGCAGATTTTCAAGCGAGAGACCCTCTGGCTGCCGCTAATTGTGTGGCTGATTACTGCTGGAGGAAAGGACAAGTCTCCAGACTGGAACCACCAGAAGCTCAGACTGTCTCCTGCCCAAGGTCCTAAACTTGAAATTTCAGAAGGTGATAATAGCAGCCTACTGAATAGTGTCAATGCATCCATTAAGTCTCTGCCTGCCAAACCAGAGCTGGTAAGAGCAACTCAAGCTCATCTGAATGCAGGGTCTCAGATTTTCCTCCATAATGGGAAAGTTCTTCTCTGAGAGCTACATTTCTGCCAGAAACTCCAAGAAATGGGGTCACTTATATCAACCTTTGTAACTGGCCAACAGGATTTATCTCCCACTTAGCTATAAAGGAAACGGTACTGCATGAGACATTGCACGTAAGCTCAGAAGCCTGAAGGTGAAGGGGTCTGAAAGGGAGCCCCAGCAGAGCCAGAGTGAGAAACTTCTCTGCATGGACATGTTTTCCTTTGAAAAATTATAGGTCAAAGGCACCTCCAGGCTGGTGGAGATTCAGGGAACTCTTGTTCTCTTGATACTATTCATGTCTATAGCTACTCATAATAGGATTTCAACTGGCATTAGCAGGGCCCAGTCCCCAACTCAACCCATCTTCGGCATGAGTGTATTTACACTAATCTTCACTTAGCGCTGGGCTTATAAATCAGGGCCAGCAAGGATGTTTCCATTCCAGCTCTGCCATTAGCTTGTTGCATGGCCAGACAAATCAGAGCTTCTCTAGAACTCAGTTTCCTCATGTGCAACATGAGGGCAAATGCTGCCTTCTCTGCCTCCCTCAAGGCAGTGAGATGAAGATGAAATTTTAAAATGTGGGAAAGTACTTTGAACAGTATAAATTATGCTATGAACCTATGGTATTACTGTAAGTTGGAGAGGGGAAAGGGGTCATTAAAGAGACAACAGCCAAAAGTCAAATGAAAAGTACTTAGGCTTGAATTTCATCCCATTATGTATCTTGCAAAAAATAGAGCTGATGTGTCCATGTTACCAGGGGTGATATTTCAAATATAGCCCAGTTGTTGTCCATCAGTGTTACAATAGCTTGTTCTCTTTTTGATCAAAAACCCAAATCCCAGAATATAAAGCATGTCTTC